>NC_081825.1:148390083-148647980 GCF_030867095.1 Alligator mississippiensis
AATCAAATCACTATTCCTCGAATTGGCCGAATATAAATCGAATACTTGCTGCTTCGCACAGGCCTACTACGTTCATACACAAGAAACAAAGCTGAATAGCCCAAACTGGGGAAGTGCTAGCACCTTAATACTCTCACCAAAATCAACAGGAACATGGCTGCTTAGCAGCTTTGATCATCCAGACACCTAAGTACCTAATTCTGGATTTCCCTGCCTTATTTATTTATTTATTTATTTAAAGGCACAAAATTTGGAAAGGTTGACCTTCGTTCTCAATAGGATGTGTTTGATTGTGAGTTTTTGTTTGTTTGTTTGTGTTTTTTTTTTTGGGGGGGGGGGAGGCAGGAATGCCAACATATGCTCTTTCATCATCCAAACTGCCACTGATTAGCAAAATAGGTGGGCCTTATCTTGAAAACGAACACAACAAACATTCTATTTGTAAGTGAGCCATTGCTAAGGCATGCTTCACAATGTAACTGTTCATGTAGACATTTTCATTACAATGGTTGGTAACATACTTGTGTATGAATAAGTATTGTTGTTTTGTAAGAATAGTGGTACTGTAGTAACACGACCACATTACACCAACCTCCTGTTAAAGCTTTCTTATCAGCAAGTTTCTGCTCTATATTATTGTTAAAATGGCAAGTAACAAAAATAAGGTTTTAATATATTTTCCCCCCATTAGTAAGTCATTCTGATAAACACAAAAAAGCAACCAAATGCACACAACCATTGTTCACTTTTCTAAATTTCTAGCAAAGACTCAAAAGCAAATGCTATAATGAAAGTACCATAACATTTTATTTAGAGGTGCACCGAAATATCAGTCACATATAGGATTAGCACCAACAACAGGGAAATTAACATGATCTGCAATCGGCTTTTTTTGGTTGATGATGTCACTGATAAATGCAGCATGCTTGCATGCAGCTGCACCATGCACACAGCCAGGAATGCAGCCCAGCAGCTTGGAAAGCAGCATCCCGCTGGTAAGTTGGGGGGGGGGGGGAGAGGGGCATGGGGGGCACATCAAGGTGTCCATGGTGAGGGAGGGAGGGAGTGAGGCAGGGACTGGAGCAGGGGTAGGCGCTGCCCAGCCAGAGCGGGGCATGGGACAGAGCCACAGGTGGCTCGTTTGGGGAGCAGCTCCCCAGTGCTGCGCACACCCCCAAGAGATGCATGGGGGGCATGTGCCTCCCAGATTTGTGTGCAGGGCGAGGATGGACTGCCCGCTGTGGGCTCAGAACCAGAGGCTGCACTTCCATCTTCCCAGCAAGGAAGCTGGGCTGGTGCTGCACTCAGGATGGGCAGCAGCGTGGCACTGGGAAGGGTGGCTATGGGGGGAGATTGAATTTCGGGGTGGCTTTAGCCCTCTAAGCTCCACCCTAGTGCCACCCCTACTTGGGGCACTACAGTCTACTACAGCTGAGCCCACCTCACCCCCACCCACCCCAAGCGTAGCTGGGCAGCATCTGCCCCTGCTCCACTCCCTCCCTCACCGTGGGGGCCTTGGTCTGCCCCCCTTCCATGCCCCTTCCCTCTGCCACAGACTTCCCTGCAGGGCACTGCTCTCCAAGATACCAGGCTATATTGCTGTAAATTAGCTATCAGATTGGTACTGCCTGATCTGGCTGGTTAATAACTAGGCATCAGTATCAGCCAAGAAAATCTTTATCGGTGCATCTCTAATTTTATTACTTTGCCAGCATATATATGACATGTATCATCATCTGGTAAATATAGTGGTGGGGAACCACTTACTCATCATATAGTAAAAGTATCATCAAACAGAAACTGACTCAGCCGAATACCTTAATAACTGAACTTGTGAAAAAGCAATAATAATGTTTCCTTGTTTAAATAATAATTGCATACCTGAGCAAAAGATCACAGAGGAAATTATAGCCTTGCCATATCCTAAAATCATCCAATAGTGTTTGTGATACATCACTGGAATCTTTGAGAAAGCAAGAAAGCCCAGCAAACATCTCAACTATTTCTAAGGGAGAAAGGTCATCAGACTGCTGCATGTTCTGAACACACGTGGACAAACATTCTTTTTCTGCAAAGATACATAATTAAGAAATAAGTTTTCCCCTGATGTATGCATATTTAACATTTACAGGCATAAAGTCATTAAATACAGCTGGGGAATGAAAACAACAGCTAGTGTAACCCCTACTCCCACAAAATATTTAAACGGACCACAAAACCTGAGATCTAGTCAGTTTCATAAGTAGTTTCAAACAGACCTTAAGTTCAGATGCATCTCTTCCCCTGGAAAAATATGTTTTTATAGCTTACATTTTACAGTAAGAAAATGTGAATACATTTTTCCTCCTGCTGCAAGAAAAATATGACTGAATTTACAAAGAAAATGCAGAAATTGATTATACACTCTCTATGCGATAAAACACATGATTTAAATAAATAGGATTTTGTACTTGAATTCCCTTTACTTATAATAATCCTAAGTATCACTTGCAACATAGGCCATAGACAGACACACATATGAAGCGCTCCAAATTTTGAGCGCTTCTGGCCACAGACAGAATCTCAGCTCCCATGCATATCCCCTGCCAAAGTTTCAAAATCATTTCAACAGCATATAGGACCATGCTGTTCAGACAGTGAGAGGAATAGTGGGTCGCTCAATTCTACAGCTGTGCTCTAACCTCCACAAAGGCTGGGTGGGGGCAGAGGGAGGGGGACGCAGCCTTGGAGCACTCTCCTCTACACTTAGACTCTTGTCCTCTTGTCTCCCAGTTCAGAGTCCAAGAACAATGCAAGAATTATCCTCTCTAGTCCAAGAATGACCGAGTGACCTCCTTCCCCACCTCCTGCTGGAACTGGAAGAAAGGCCCCATGCCTGCTGACTGGAAGCAGGAGACCAGAATCAGAGACGCTTGCAGGGATTCCTACTCTCCAGCCTTAGGGCTGGAGACAGATTCCTTGCACGGCTCTCAGGCTCCAAAGATTGATGAATGAAAAGAGAAAGTCCTCATTAGCGACATGCTCCCCTTCTTCAAGGGCAGAAATGAAGCACTGTCAATTCCCTGTCTAGCTACTGACATCCTAAGCAAGTCACTGAAGTTTTCCTCTGCATGCTCACTGATGGTTCCACCAACCTACTTGTAATCTACAATTACTTTAACACTATCAACACCAGCTTTACACTGATATGATGAATATAAAATAAATTAATCAATTTGATATGTCTCTTTAAAATGTTTAACAGCTTCACAGAACATTTATTAAAGTTGTCACAAGGAATTACTCCACATTCTAGAAAGCAGTTGTCTTTACAAAGCAAATCTAGTAATTAGGAGGCTGACACACACTATACATCACCAAAAACTATTATAATAGTTAATTCCAGAATAGGCCCAACATATCTATTTGCTCTTTAAGAAAAATGAAACCAATACAGACTAAATGTATATTCTGGAGTAAAATGTCAAATGGAAAGTCCAAAAAGTTAAATCAATTATAAATCACCCTGTCTTACATTTGAAAACTAAGGTTTTTTTAAAAAAAGTATAAACCTTTAACTTTTACTTACATTAGAAAATACAAAATTTTTACTTCTTTGCAAGATATGCTGAATTTAGTTCTGTACGTATATTTTAATTGTTTTTCTAGTTCATAAACTGCGTGGCCGGATCTTCTGCATGCCCAAGGACTCCTGAGCACGGACAAAGCAATAACTTTTATTTCAACTCTTATTTTTGCATGCCACTTAAATCTGAACATTATGAGCCAAACTCAGTCAGCATGTGGGGAAAATCTCACCCACCAGCTTTCTAAAAACTGTGGTTGGATTTATGCGCGTACTCTTGATTTGAGGTACTTTTCTTCAATTATCAGACTTTAACTCGCCATCATCAGCGAGATGCACACAATTTCTCTGTAGCTAGGACTAATACTTTAATCAATTAACTTTGTGCTGGAAGACCAGGGCCAAAACCACCGTCCTGGAAGAACATGATGTTGTATCAGATTAAAACACAAAACAAAGCCAGAAACAAAACCTTCAGCCCGTCTCACCTTTTAGTCAGGTTTATTCTCCCATACAGGTTATATTTCAACAGTAATTTCAAGTAATATTTTGAAGCTTTGTACACAGCACTATCAATATGCCAACCATGCTGTATTAGACAGAAAGCTGGGAGTGAAACAACTAAGTAGTCACTATACATTTGTTACATGGCATAGTCAAAAATGGAAGATTCTTTATGCTTCATCTTTACTTCACAATATTTAGACATTAATTTAGCATTTAGACTTACCACCGCACTGATCAAAATGTGATAAAAGGTAATTCTGTGTATGTAATTAGAGCAATTATTTGCAAAATAGCTGAATAAGAAAATATTTAAACAAACACTATCCTTATTAGATTTCTTACACCAGGGATCAACAACCTACAGCCAACAGGCCAGATCCACCCAGTGAATTCTGATCCAGTCTGCATTTTACTAAAGGTGTGCTGATTCCCCAGACCTTTGATGCAGCCCGTGTTTTCCTTAGGATGTGCCTGTCATCTCCAGCAGCTCCAGCCAGCTGCTACAATCCACATGGAGGGCTATTCTTCAGGGCTGTTCTTCCTTGCTGCAGCCTTTGCTTACTGTTACAGGAGTGCAGGTGGCAATGACGTGGCCTGAGGCACCAGTAGGGTTGCAGGCTTTGACCTGTGATTGCACATGGTTGCTGACCCCTATGTTACATCTACATTCTCATCTGAAATAAGCTGAAAACAAGTGATTTGGGAGTCTTCTGAACTCTGAGTTCTAGACCAAGAAACACTGTGGACAAAACTAGCTTTTGCACAAGATGTAGGGAACAATTAAGAATGACATGCTCTCCAAGGACCACAGTATACTCCATTTATATGCATACCTAATAAGTATCTAATTTACTTAAGAGTACAATTCAGAAGTCAGTCCAAATCTACGACCTACTGATCGTAATATAATGAACATGAGTTATCTGGATACCAGTTGAATGCACATCTTTTGGCACCATGATCTAACATAACTGTACTTTATTTAAATAATAACTGGCATCAAAAACAGTGACAGGGTAGCAGCTATCAAAGAGCTGCTATTAAGAATCTTTAAATTGGAAAGAGCTAGTCAGTTTGGAGGCATCTAATACCTCAACATTGACAGCAATTAAGATAGGTTATTTGGTACTTAAAGAACATTGCTTATATTAAAGTTTGGGTAAGTGCATAGGCAATTTTAAGTTCCAAGGCTATGCACTCAAATGCAGTTGACTGTAATCACAGTTAACATAACATTATACAGTAGTACGGTTTGTTTGGTTATGTTGACATTATTTCTAAACATTTGTTCCAATTTAAAAGCTTCTTCATGGGTCTCCCCACAGGTTCAGAAACCTGGTGGCAAGGGTGTGGTGACAGTCTTAATTACTGTTCTCCTGCTATCATATTTCCAGACCCTGGGGGAGCCCCACAGGCTAGATGATGTGGGTCTGAGCACTAGATCATGCAGGCTTGGGCTGGATTTGCCATGTGGGCTCAGGTCCACAGATCGACCACATGTCACTCATATGGGCAGCAGGGCCTGAATGCTGAGCACCACTGGTTTTTAGTAGACTTGCCCTTTGGAGAGCCATTCCCTACATACAGAAAGAGGAATGCTGGTGAAAACAGTATCTATTTTAAAATGAGTCTTAAAAGCTTAAAATACATTAGGCTTGATATTCAGCAACTTTTCCATGCTTCAACCATGTGCATCTGTTTTCTAAGTTGTTCTCAGACTTACTACTCCATCTGTGGCATTGAACAGCTTTGACTTGGGTGTGGCAAAATCTTATTTATGACACAGAAGCCATTACTAGCTGAGCCACACACACATTTCCTTTGGAATATCTGTTAGTACACTGCATACTGTGTGGAAAGCCCATTTACGCTTTGGAATCACCTGAGAGAGTTTTACTTCCAAGAGCGAGAGAGGCAAGCTATTTATGCTACTTACTTTAGAAAAGGGCAAGAGATTAAAAAAAAGTAGAAGGATTCATCCAATTAATTGTGTGTATATGAAAACTTTATTGATTTTGTTTTTGGACAGGTTCTCAACCTTTTCAGACTCCAGTCACCCCTCCATAATTTAATTTAACAGCAACCCATTTCAAAAGCCAATTTATTTCTTATAGCGCTAGCCTCTTCACACAGGGGCTGGGGGGGGGGGGGGGGGTGGCAAGCAAATATTTACCTCCTCGCTTCCTGGTTAAGAAATACTGTTTAAGACAATGCATCAATGTTTACTCTAACAGCTGTAGTTTTGATGGACCGCTAATGTTTCAGGCCATCCCAGAAGAACTCGGGGCATAGGTCAACTTTGCAATCTGCTTCTTCCACACAGGTCCAAGCATTTTATTGCCACCCAGACAGGTAACTGTAAAGGCATCTGGAAATGAGGCAGCCCACCCATAAACACCAGCTGTTGCACAACTCTGATATTTTACTTGCAGGTTCAAGTACTTACAAAAACATTCATGCCTTCCTGGGGAGATTAGAGTTAGTGGCTAAAAGTTCAATAGAAAAGGAGTCATTCAGAAACTGGAAACAAAAAATAAAAATCTGAATCTGATACGTACCATGAATATATTTTACTACATTGACACTGAGGCCATGACGCGATATAGTCATTAATACTTCCCCTGCGCTCTTTCTCCAAGGAAGATTATAGGGAGGGCACCATGATGTTATTGCACTGAATAAAAGCTGGAGATCATCTTTTTGAGCCAGTTCTTCCGCCGGGGACACAAAACTGCACAATTTTACTAAAATCTGAAACAATAAGTCATTCAGTTACTAAAATATCATAGACAACTAAATCAGAGAAACAGTACTCTGTTCATTGGTACTTCTGCATAGCCTGATCATAAAAATTCAGCATGAACCACATTGCATACAACTGCACTTCCTCTTTACTCCCTCAGCTGAGCTATGCCTTTCTTTCCTGTTTTCAAATCATTCCCATTTCTTCAGAAGCCTTAAATGCCTGGCAAACATCACAAAATGGGACCCCACACAGTTCACCCAGAATCCCTCTGTTGCCAGCTATCTCAGTCTGGCAAATAGGATGTGTGGCCCCACCCACCATGAGGTGAAGCCAGATACGGTTGCCCTGCAGCTCACCTGCATATAAATTTTTCGAGCATCCCAGTATTCATGAGAAAAACACTGGGTTCCAGTCACGAGTGGGGGCTAATTAGCACATAGATACTTGTGGGGAGGGGTATCTGGAGTACAAATATAAGTGGGCAGCTCCATGAAGATGACTTGTAAGTTTCATATGATGTCTCTTTCAGAAAGAGGTTGAAAAACATCTTTTGGGCTCTGGAGCATAAACCTTAGTAGTCAGTGGGAATGGTGTACAGGATTAGTTGATAAGTCAGTAAAATGCAACATGTTATTGTTGAAATATGTTTCAGAATATGTTATATCTATGCCATTATTGTTTAAAATATGTTATACTTATGCTATGACTTTGCTTATGAACTTGCTTATGCTAAGTAGCCATCTTAACTGTGTCAACCATTTTCTGAAAAAAGCAGGAAGTGAGCCTGTGTAAGTCTGCGTGCTGTGAAAGATGTGGAAATAATGGTTGAATGAAGGCTGGTACGAACCAGCTATAGTAAGTAACAAGATAAGATACAGGAGTCTTAGGAATGTGGAGATGGTACAACCTAGGACTGAAAAACAGGCTGGAATTTGAAAGACAACATGTAACTGGTTACAGAGTTCAAAATAAACATATGTGAAAAAGTGAATGGTAATTGCTGAAGAAGCCTCCAGAAGCTTCCAGGCTTTGGTCGAAGTCTGCCCTAAAGGAAATAAAAAGGCAGTGAAAAGCCAGCCTGATGACCACCCTGACCACCAACACCAACCTAACCGCACGTCAAGAGAGAGAGAGCCGGAGCCCCCTGTCGACTGGACATCGCCTTGAAGAAGCCTGTGACTGGCCATCGCAGCATGACCCCAAGTGCCGCAGGTAGGTGAGTTCATGCAAATGGTGTGCATGACAAGTGTATGATATGAGTGTGTGGTGTGCTGCTAAATAGTCTGACTCAGTTTCCCATTACTATGCAATAAACCCTGGTTTGCTGAACCTGTGTGTTAGATTTATGTTCAACATTATCTACTTTGAAAGTCTTTGCAATGACTTCAAGCCATAAAGTTGGCCACCAAGACCACAAATAAACATGGGACTAAAATTTTTAATCCATCAATAAACCTTGCAGAGTACTAGATATGCTTCTCATTTTGTATGGAATGTAGCTACTTAAGTGGAAATGAAAATGCAACCTTGAAATTAATTGTACGCAAAATCCAAATAGCACCTTATGTTTTGTCAAACAAGGCACAGAAGAGTATGCAGCCCCTTGTATCTGAGGATGAATCAAATGGACTTCCCTATTTTTCCACAGAACTCTCCATTAGAGTCTTAAATATTACTGTTTTATGGACACTGCTGAGATACAGCCACAAGGTTCAGCACCATTTGGATAGTAGGAGTCATTAAGACCTTGCCCACTGGATACGTTCTAGAGAAGCAGACTGACTTGAGCCAGACTTCTAACAGCTTCAGGTGAAGTTTGACAAGCAACACAACATCTATGCACATGGACCAGCATATTGTTTATGTAATAACATACATATATTTGCCTACTACCCCATATGGCCTTCCACCAGAATCTTCTAGCTCCTACCAACAGTCCTCTGGATGTCTGCACACAACAGGGTTTTGCTCCAGAGGCAGCTATGGCAAGCTTTATTTGGAAGAAAAAAATCCAAAATTTGGGATGGCAGCTGAATTATTTACTGAGGCATCTTTTCTCCAGATAAAAAGCTTCCTTCTATTCCATGGAAGGGATGATGGCTACTGTACCAAAAGCTCCTTCAATCTCTTGACACAGACAATGGGATTCTACTCTGTGATATCAAGAAAAATGAACCCCAGTATAGATAGCATATCACAGCTATAAATTGTACACGTATTTGCTAGACTGGTTGACATATCTACTGCAAGTTGTGTGCTAATACCTGGCCACAAGACACTCATGGAGCTTCCAAGTTCAGATACCAATTCAGTTCCATAATCAAGCGAAAGAGAAACGACACCTCAGAGACAGCAAAAGGAAAATTTCCAAGAAATCCTATGCCACTGGATACGGTGCCAGTGAAAAGGCAAAGGAACAAAATACCAAAAAGAGCTCTTGATCAGGCCAGATTTCAGAATCAATGTCGATGTCAAAAACAATGTTTTCTGAGCCGCCTTTGTAGTCAGTGTATTGTACCCATTCATTAATATTGACTAGGGTTTGGAAGACTTTCCTCTGGAAGAACACTCCATTGTTGGATGCAACTTTTATGGACTTTGGGCCTAATCCCTGTAAATGTCTGAGTGTGAAAGGAGAAGGAATAGTAGATAGAACTTTGTCAGGAACATAGCCTTTTCAGGATAGAAAAGACTGAGAACTTAGGACCAATATACAAGGATTTAGATCAGTGGTGACACGTAGGGGATGCAAAGGGGTGCACATGCACCCCCTGACAGTGCCGGTGCATCCCGTCAGGCCGTGCTCCCCACTTAGGCGATGGGGGAAAGCAGGCACACCGGTGCCCCCCTGCAAGCACTGGCTGGGGAGTAAGAGCACTGGATGAAGCGGCCCAGATGAAGCGACGTTCCCAGAAGAAGCGGAAGCAGTGCTCCTGCGGCCGCTCCCATGAAGATGAAACAGAATAGTGAATGCGATCGGCCGTGGGGGAACCCCTCCGCCCTCCCCAGGTCAGTGCGTTTGGCTTTACAGGAACACCCCCCCCCCCCCCCCCGGTTGCTGCATGTTCCCCCCCTAACTAAGGTGGCACCGGTTGCCCATGATTTAGAGTCTACTATGTCCACAGTTGACATGAAGCATCTCACCTTGCTGTGTCAGCCCAGGGATTCCTGTTATCTTTTTTCACATTTTTCCTTTTTTTTTTTTATCATGCAACAAATAGTCTTAACTTAAATAGAGAGAATAAGAAAGAAGAAAATTTCTTCACAGAAGTTTAATTTGAAGCTTAAGAAAGAACAAGTGGTTGGAAGGAACAAAGAACGGGTTTGCAGATGCTCCATCTGTCATTACATGGGACTACAAGGCAGAAAAGGGAATTTGTTTACCTCTGCTCAAAAGACTAATTTTGCTTTAATGAAGTTCATGACCACCCACAATTTGATCCATAGTAATTCACAAATGAATTATCCAGGGAAGCCACAGAAGTGACCTTCCTTTGCCTATCATACCAATATTGTTTATTTCTCTATTTGAAGTAACTGCATAAATTTAAATGTGTACATCAGTCCTGTTAACTTTTAGGGTACCCATTCAAAAGTGGTCATGACTGAAAGATGTCAAAGAGAAAAAGGGGGGGGGGGGAAGCAGGGGGGAAACTTAGCAGTAGTTTGAATGCTGTTCCCCTTCAGCAACCCAGTTCAAGTGCTGATTTTATGTGATACAATATTTGCTCAGAAGAACCATGCACTCAACCTCAAGTATGCTTTCAACAAAAATGATCTTTCTAAAAGCACATATTTCTGCAAGAATGATGGGGGAAAAAAACCTTAGTAAGGGACAAAGACTTACTGCTGGAAAGAGTTTTTGGAAAATAATTTGTCTGATGAAAAGGTTAGTTTCTGTATTTCTTCATAAATTAAGATGTTGATGATCTTACCTGTACAAAGACTTTCTGTAGTAGTGCTCGGCGCTCTGCTAGAGGTAGCTCATTCTGTGCTCCTCCAACTACCTCAGGCACATGTGGAAGGTCAAAAAATAGATACAGACATTTAACAAGTGTGGAAGGCACCGACATCGTAGTCATGCAGTCCACTGTTTTCTGAAAAACAGCAACATTTCACCATATTGTAATAGTGTTGTTTTTTTTAACACAGCAGAACTTGCATTTAAAATCAGGTCATTCCAGACCCATGAATAAGATACTAGCTATGCAAAATTTTGTGACATATGGGAGCTACACAAACACAAGTTTGCCTTGCTTCTTTACTTGCTGAATTCATAGAAAGGAAAAGTTAATAAACTGCATTTCTGATTAATGTCTCAACACTTGAACAGAAAAAATAATGGAGAGGAAAAAAAAAAATAAAAATCAGACTACCCTTAAAGACGGGCTTAAATATTCTAATATTATAGAAGCCTATGTTTGTTTGTTTGTCTGTCTGTCCATCCGTAACACTTTATTTGCACTCTGACTGGCTGTTTCCCTCAGCCAATCAGAGTGCTCCAAGTGTGGGGGAGCGCCACCATGATTCTGAAGCCACGCCGAGGACCAGATAGAGGATGGGGGAGCCGAGGCCAGCAGCTCTGGCCTCAGCTCCCCCACCCCGCTCTCTGGAAGTGGCACCAAGGACCAGATAGGGGGCGGGGGAGCCGAGGCCAGCATTCCACCCCACTCCCTGCAAGAGGCAAAACAGTGGTAGCATGGGGCGTTAGGTGGCGGCACTCCATCCCAGCTCCCCCTCCCCCATCACCCCCCGTCATTCTTGATGGGCAATTGGCTAGTATGCACAATAATTATACAATCAATTATTCATATAGCTTTTAAGCTAATCATAGCTTTTGGGTGCAGCTGCTATCTTCCAAAGATAAGATAACTTAATGGCTACAAAATCAAATTCTGCAGAATGTTGACACTGCCAGATCATAAAGCCCTTGAGTATTAGAGCTGTGCTAAGCTTCAGTCGCTGATTCGATTCGGAGGAGATTCAGCCCGATTCAGCAGCCGAATCTCCAAATCCAAATCAAATGAGAAGACCGATTAATCTCTCTGAATCAAACTGGAAGCCTCCAATTCGATTCAGAGAGATTCAGTCATAGACACAGCTTTATATGTTTTTTCTATATACCTCAAGGTACCAGGTGAGGCTCGTGAATGCTGAGATGGTGGGGCAGATGGAGCATCCCACAGGAGTGCAGGGGGGTCCCCCAGAAGTACTGGTCCACTTTCATGCCCACCACTGAGTGTGCAGGGAACTCCCCTGCACTCCCGTGAGATGCTTCATTTACCCCAACATCTCAGCATTCACGAGGCACACCTCGTACCTCAAGGTACATAGGAAAAAAAAAAAAAAAAAAAAATGTATAAAGCTGTGTCTATGGCCAAATCACTGATTCTCCAAATCAGAATCGAATTTCTAGATTTAGATTCATCCGAATCGGATTGGGACAGCAATCCAAATCAGTGAATCGAAACACTGTCTCCTGAATCGGGCCGAATCTGAATTGAATATCGCCTGCTTCACGCACCCCTATTGAGTATCTTAATTTAGAACCAAATAAATTGAAGGGTATGAATATAAAGTATGAAGAGGGAAGAACTGCTGGTCAACATGTCAGCAGCATCCTGAAGATTAATGTCTCTTAGGTGTTGGCACTGGATTTATGACCCAGATGCCTTGTGCCAAGCAAACCCAAACCCAAACATTAGGGACAGCCTTAATTCTTGCAAATCCATACAGACTCTCTCATTATAAAGGGTGAGATATTCAATTTTTCATTATTCTTTTCAATGATCCATTAGGTCTCATTTATATTTCTCAAAATATACACACCCCATTTTAACAGGTTTGGACAAAAAAAAAAAAAAAAAGATTGCAAATATTTTTGCTAGTAAGCACTGGTACTCATTCAAAGCACTAGATGATTATTTGTGAGTATTCAGATAGCTGATGTAGTAGTAAAAATATTTCCAAAAGTTAAATGTTTCATCTATTTTGAGATAAAAAAATATTTGTTGAAAATAATAAAAATGGTCTCAGTCACAGTCAAGACCAAGAATCAATACTGTGCAACTGGGATGATTGGTCACACGCTGCCACAAATAATTAGCAAAAAATGAACAACATTTAAAACAACTTATACACTGAAATTTTTCACTAGCTATTCGCAAAAGTTTTGAATTTTATTTAGAAAATAATTCAATGATTAACACAAAATAAATTAGATAAAATTTCAGCTGTTAACTCCATCAAAGAGACCTACTCAAAGAAAACTATTATGTGAAGTTTTTTTTCCGTTAATAGTCATTTTGACTTACAACAGCATAATTATTATTTTAAAGACATGGATTCACAGACCATACTTTCTATGGCTTCTTGCATTTCTGTACTTTAAAATTATTACTTACCTAAAAAAATTACTACTGAGCTAACACAAAAGATTTCAGTCCCCAAAAGGACTCTCCTGTAGGCAACTTCAACCATAATTAGTGCTGCTACTTAAGCACTATAATAATTACATTTTTCAGTGCAAGGAAGTGAAAGTAGCAAGTAACCTAATGACTTAACTTTTACCAAATGGATATTGTAGGGCCCTCCTCCTGCCCCTTTTCATACATGTTACTTAACCAGGAGTCCTCTGTACTATATAATACTGGGATTCTTTTCTTTGCTTTTCTGTTTGTTGATGAAAACTAACCTGTCCTGATGAAGCTAGTAAATTAATTGTAGTAAGCAGCATCCAACCTCTACTGGCTTCTTCACTTTGATTGATCTCCAAGAACTGGACTATGGCACGACTTGCAGCCTCTGTTGGAAAGGAAAAATAAAAAGCAATTGACACCAAGTAAAAAACTGCTGTATGGAAAGCCCACATTTTTTTATTGAGTGGTGATGTTATCAAAACAAAATACGACATTATAAACACAGCTGTAAAATACTTTTGAATTGGAGAGTCTATTTAGCTTTATATAAACCACTCTCCAAGATTTGCATTCCTGGTATCAACTTTCCCCGATTAGTATAGAGAGAGTCTATTTTTATTTTTACAAGTTCGAACATAGTTTAATATCCATCTCCCCACTTACAATAAATGAAAAGATACGACAAGTTTCAGGTAACAGAACTAAATTCCACATTTTATTTCTTGTTGCCCTCTGCATTTCTCATGTTGTTGGTTTATTACCTCCTTCCTATCACTTTGTACACAAGACTGAATACAACGCTACCCCCATAAGAGAGAGGAGGTACCAAGCCAACTCCTAGAGTGGGTCATTCACACAGACCATGATTTTGAAGTGTATGGTAGAAGATGAGGTGATTTCAAGCTTTTCAGCACTCTCCACGATTTCGTTCTGTGAGCGTTGATTCCCCACACTAAGTTACAGCATGTTGAGGACTTTCTTCCATCTCTCAGAATTGAAGACCTAAAGCAAGTAGGAGTATTCCTCACCGGGGGGGGGAGAGTCTGTGGGTTTTTTGCATGTACCCAAATGATCCCAAATGTCCAAAGTGACACTCTGAGATCTCTCAGAAAGAAAGGTGGTGAAAATCTAAAGTGCTCTACCTACCCTGGGTAAGGTCAGGTCAACTGTACTGTAAACCACTCAAAAAAACAAGAAGAGTCACTTTGTATATCCACTTGATCAATGGAGCTATTTTAAGAAACACCAATGTAAGGACAGCAACCTTAAATGTTTTCAAAGCAAATACATTAACAGCTCAAAAAAGTTAACATTAAAAGAAACAATAAAACTATTTCTAGAAATTCTACAGTAATGCAGCAATGCTAGCCAACATTTTTATCTTTAAGCCAAAAATAAATTACGTATCTAATATAGCCAAACAGAAGAGGGAGAGCCACCAGCTATCATTATGATCCAAGTAGAGTTGCATACCTCTGATTCTCTGAACAGAGTTAAAAACCCTGAAATAAGTTACTACCAAAGAAATATGAAGTTTATTTCTAGGCGAGGCTTGAAAAATATACTTGTCCAAAGTGAGTCAGAAGCTTTCCTGGGCTACTGTCAAACATCTACCCACCCACCCACACATGCCAGTAGACCAGGAAAGCTTCTGACAAATCAAATCCAACTCTGATAAATAAACAAATGTAAGATAAAGTAGCTGATGAACAGGACAGAAATGCAAGGTGCTCCACCTCAGGAATAAAAACCTGCATCACACTTACAGGCCTGGCAATGCTACACCTGCTGGCACCATGACCGAAAGAGACTTGGGGATCACGATTGACCACAAGATGAACATGAGCCGCCAATGCAATACTGCAGCTGGCAAAGCTAACAAAACTCTGGCTTGCATCTACCAATACATCTTGAGGAAGACTCGGGATGTCATCTTCCTGCTGTACTCGCCCTTGGTGAGGCCACAGATGAAGTGCTTCATCCAATTCTGGGCTCCACAATTTAGGAAGGACATGGAAAAGCTTGGAAGAGTCCAGAGGAGAGCCACATGCATGATCAGAGGGCAAGAGAACAGGACTTAGGAAGAAAGGCTGTGAGCTATGGGCCTGGAGAAGCACAGGCTCAGGGGTGACTTGGTGGCAGCCTCTAAGTATATACAGGGTGTGCATCAGAACCTATGGGAACACCTGTTCACCAGAGCACCCCAGAGGATGATAAGGTCCAACTGTCACAAACTCCTGCAAGACCATTTTAGGCTGGACATGAGGAAAAACTTCTCAACTGTCTGAGCCCCTAAGGCCTGGAACAAACTCTCCCCCAAGAGATGGTGCAAGCACGTACTCTGGACACTTCACAGAAACATTTGGATGTTTTTCTTGCTTGCATCCTTTGACCCTAGCTGACTTCCTGCTCTTTGGGCTGGACCCGATGATCTTATGAGGTCCCTTCCAGCTCTAATGTCTAGGCAATCTATGAAATTTATGAAATATACATTAGAAAGAAAATTTAAGAGATTAAGCATGTCTTCACCGAAAAAGTGATTTTGAAGTGACTCAATAGAATTAATAAACTAAAAAAAAGTTTTATAAAGTAGAACAAAAAAGGATTAAGAATTTCTGGGGAGAGTAGTTTAAAATCCTAGAGGTAAAGTACAAATATTAATAAATTACGCATGAAACAGAGAACTCCTGGGGAAAACAATGAAAAAAGTGTTACACATGTAATTAACTGCTAACTGAGGCCAATGAACCAAAACAGAGTAAAACTGAATTTCAAAACCAGCTAAAAAAAGGAAATCCATACACACATCTCAATTTCAGTTTCCTTATGTCCTCTAGGCATATTACATCAAATTAAAAAAAAGAAGTTCAAATGAAAACTATTTAAAAGGTAAATGCTTCCCATCCCTAATTACCCATGTTACTCCCCCAAATGTCTAACAAAGTTTACCAGATCCATACTTGGACACGTGATGGGGAATGGTATACATTCCCAAGCTACAGATTCCCCTCACCAAATGCACTTCCTGTTTCATCCATGGGGTTCTGTATCTGAACATCTAAAATTACCAGGATGATTGCTGACAGGATTTGGCAATTTGGGCTTGGTTGGTAACAACAAAAGGCTTCAGGGTGCTAATACAATAATAAGATACAAAATCATACCCCCATCAGTGGTCACAATTAGGGCTGTGCGAAATTTCAGAAGCTGTTTCGTTTAGTTTCAGATTTGGATGTGTCGGCGGCCAAAACACTAAACCCAAAATGAAACGCAAGGCTCCAAAACACCTCCAAAACAAAACAGATCCATCCAAAACGTTTCGGAAATGTTTTGGACCGTTTCGGAGGTGGGCCTGCAGGGAAAGAGAAACTAAGGGTGGGGGGGGGGGGGGAGCGTGGGGGAAGGACTGCTCTGATACTAACATCTGTAGCTGGCCAGTGACAACAATCTGTCCCTGAGGTCCCTTCCAATCCCAGTGCTCTGGGGGAGGGACAGAGAAGCACCATAAAAGGCTGTTTGTGACCTGCTCTCTGCCATTTTGCAGCTGCATCTGTGTCTGTGTAGCAGCAGAAGCAGCATCTGTAAGCTTGCAGCTTGGTAGTGCCTTCCTACCAAGTTGTAGCCAATCCTTTCCTATTTACTCTTGCTACCCTCCCTATCCCTTGCAACTTTTTCTTCCCCCAAAATCCTGTTATTTTTCTTATTCCCCCTACCCTGACTAAACAAAAAGAAAGCAGTGCTTTGCCTGGCAGTGTCTCATCACTGTGTACTGCAGGAAAGCACTACGCATACATCACACACACTCACACAGACGCATTTTTTTCTGGCAGGGGAACCAGAGGGGGCAGAGGGAGAGCTGTAACTTCCCCCTCCCCCAAACTTAGACACACCTCTTTCCTAGCACTAGCAGACATGAGGCATCTGGTGCTAGTGGCAGCAAGGAGGTGGAACCAGTGCCTGTGTCTGCACCCTCTTCGATAATACCAGCCACAATAACAACACCCAGCATGAGAGTCTCCTCCATGCCCATTTCAGTTCCCAGTCTGAGCCTTCCAATGCCAAAAGAGGAGCTGGATCTGGAAGCAAGGGACCCAAGCGCTCTAGCAAAAATTCTGGGGACCGAGAAGAAATCTGAGTTTCTGCTCCACTCCTCTCCAAGTTCACCTAGAGCCAGGTCTCCTTCCCCAGAGGGCAGTTCAGAGGAGGTTGACATTGAGGTTGGAGGCAAGTGGCTGAGCTGAGTCAGCTCTTCCTGTTGTTGCCTCTGCCTGCTGAGAAGGGGGATCAGGCAACATCTGCACCTGCACCCCAGAGGCGAGGGGCTAGTGTGCTGTGGGATCATTCTGAGGTGGCAGATGGTCCCACATATGCTATCTACCTGCACTGCCAATATAAAACCAGCTGGGGCACAAAGGTGAAACACTTCAGCACCACAGGGATGCTGATGCATCTCAAGAGGCATCACCCCCTTGCCCTTGCTCCTCCTCAGCCTGGCACCAGTGGAAGCATGCCCCCAAAAAAGTCCCCATCTTGCTCGAAAGCCCCCGTCCCCAAGAAGCAGAGGCAGGCCACCCTGGAACAGTACGGCAAAGGCAGATAGAAACAGGGGCTTGTTGCAAAGACAGGCAAGATCACCCAGAGAATTGGGGAGATGCTTGCTCTGGATGGCCAGCCCTTCTCCCTAGCTGTACGGACAGGGTTTAGGCAGCTCAGGATGCTTATGGCCCCATCCTACCAAGTGCCCATATGCACTACCTTCAGCAGGATAGTGGTGCCCTCCCTGTATGAGAGACGCAGGGAGTACTTTAGGGAGGAGCTGTGCAAGGCAGGTCTGAAGGTGGTCTTACATTTCACCTCCGACATCTGGAGCAGCCGGGGTAGAGATCATGCCTACCTCTCCCTCACAGGGCACTGGTGCCATCAGTCAGGCTGCTGGTGAGCTCTTCTTCAAGCCAAGGTGATGGATAAATCCCACATGGCAGAGATCATGGTGGCCATGAACCACATGGTACAGCAGTGGCTCATTGGGCAGGGAGAGCTCACTGGCGGGGTCATGGTCACAGACAACAAGGCCAATGTAGTCAAGGCGGTCTGTGATGCCAACTTTGTTAGCATCCGTTATGTGGCACACAAGTTCTACCTCATAGTCAGGGACGCCTTGGAGGGGGATCAGGGCTGCCAGTAATGGTGCCATCACAACTAGCCAGCTCATTTCGAAATGCAAGAAGGTGATGGGCTACTTCCACCACAGCATCAAGGGGGCAAGATGCTGCAGGACAAACAGGCAGAGCTGAGAGTCCCACAGCACAAAATCATCCGTGATGTGGAGACTCAGAGGAACTCCACATACCTCATGCTGGAAAGGCTGGTGAAGCAACAGAAGACCATCCATGAGATGGCCATGCTCAGGGAGACTGGGATCAATGGACTGCTTAACAAAACAGAGTGGGATACCATCTCCCAGATCTTGGCGGTCCTCAAGGCGTTCCTTAAGCTCACTGAGACCCTCAGCGCTGGCGATGCCCTCCTTAGCCAGGTGATCCCTGTAGTGAGGGAACTGGAGAACCAAACAGAGAAGTTCCAGGGGATCGCTGCTCCTGGCTGGGGCAAGCTGCTATCACCAGAGGTGCAGGCATTGGTGAAGCAGCTGAGGGAGGGCATCAAGAAACGGCTGGATCCGTTGTGGTCTGGTACAGTCCACATCCTGGCAGCCATGTGGAACCCGAGGGTGAAGGGGAACATATGTGGCAGCAAAACCCTGGATCACTGGACAGAGGTGCTGGTGAACAGAGTCAGGGAGGCAGAAGGGCAGAGGTGGGGCTCGGGTTTGGGACATCATGGAGAGGATCCCAGCCTACATCCAACCTGCAGACCAGTATCCCATGGTTCTCATCCACGTGGGAACAAATGACGTGGCCAGGGGCAACCTAGACCGCATCATGAAGGACTTCGACACTCTGGGGGCTAAGCTTAAGGAGACGGGGGTACAGGTGGTATTCTCCTCTATTCTCCCGGTGAGTAGGCGTAGACGGCGACACGAGGCCTTCATTGGCAAGGTAAACCGGCGGTTACGGAGGTAGTGCCGCCAGGGAGGCCTTGGGTTCCTGGATAACGACCCATGCTTTTGTGCAGGGGACTTGCTTGGGCGAGATGGGCTACATCTCTCTCCTAAAGGCAAGCGCATCTTCTCTTTTAGGTTGGCTGATCTCGTGCGGGGAGCTTTAAACTAGTTTCGCCGGGGGATGGGGCCGCAGGAAGACTTAAGGACACCTCTCACCCAATACAAGTGACACATGCAAGGAGTACCCAGGGTACATAACAGGGGTCCAGACAGTCTTGAAAATCGGGGGGGGGGGGGGGTGGCACACGCAGCAATCCAAGGCCTTAAATGTCTCTATACAAATGCTCATAGTATAGGGAATAAGCAGGAGGAACTTGCCCTCCGAATAGCCTGTTCAAACCCAGACATAGTAGGGCTCACAAAAACCTGGTGGGATTCATCCCATTACTGGGAGGTTAACATTAGGGGCTATAAGCTTTACAGGCGAGCTAGAACAGGAAGGAAAGGCTGGGCTGTGTCGCTCTACATCAAAGAGCAATACACATCCTCTACCAGCAGGATGGGGTCAGAGGAGGGGCAGGCTGAAGTGCTCTGGGTCAGGATACAGGGGGTCGTGGGGAAAGGGACTTAACGGTGGGGATCTACTACAGACCCCCAACCAAGGGGAAGAGCTGGACCGCGAATTCTCGGGTCAGCTTGTGGAGGCACTTAAGGCAAGAGATGTAGCTGTCATGGGTGATCTAAATTACCCGGACATCTGCTGGGAGGAGCAGTCAGCCAGGTCGGACCGCTCACAGAGGTTCCTGGCCAAGATACAGGACTTCCACTTAACCCAGGAGGTGCACAGTCCTACCAGGGGGAATGCCCTGCTGGACCTGGTCCTGGCCACAGGCGATGACCTGGCAAGAGGGCTCCAGGTCCTTGACCACCTGAGTGATAGCGATCATCTCTTGCTGGAATTCATCATCCAGCGCAGGGTGCCAAGGGCCTGCAGCAAGGCAGTAGCCCTAGACTTTAAGAGGGCCAAGTTCAATGAGTTGAGATTACTGGGAGAGGCGATGAGGTCCTTGAGAGTGGGGGAACTCAGTGCCCAAGATGAGTGGTCGTTCCTTAAGGAGACGATACTCAGAGCCCAAGGGGTGACAATCCCAACAAGAAGCAAGGGGGGCAAGAGTGCCCAAAAGCCCCCTGGATCACCAAGGGCATTCGCGAATGCCTGATTGCCAAAAAGAAGCATACACCTGGTGGAAGGGAGGGGCTATCACCAAAGAGGAGTATACCTCCACTGCTCAGGTCTGTAGGGGGGCTGTTAGGAAAGATAAGGCAGATACGGAGCTAGGGCTAGCGTCAAGGATCAAAGATAATAAAAAGTCCTTTTAAAAATATATAGGGAGAATGAAGAAGACACCAGGTAATGTGGGGCCATTGCAGGATATGCTTGGCAATCAGGTGGTTGCACCAGAGGAGAAAGCAGACATCTTTAACAAATTCTTCGTCTCCATTTTCCTGTGCAGGGACCGGGACTCCCCGACCAAGATTCCAAACAGACTCGGGAGAAATGCCACCAGGCCTTAGGGGAGGACTGGGTTAGAGAGCTTCTGGAGGGGCTGGACACGTTCAAGTCAGCAGGTCCAGATGCTCTCCACCCCAGGATGTTGAAGGAATTGGCAGGGGTTATTGCGGGGCCCCTGGCATGGCTTTATGAGCAATCGTGGTGCTCTGGCCAGGTGCCAGGTGACTGGAAGAAAGCCAACGTGGTCCCCATCTTCAAAAAAGGGAAGAGGTAGGACCCGGGCAACTATAGGCCCATTAGTTTTACTTCAATCCTGGGGAAACTCCTTGAGAAGATCATCAAGGAGCACATCTGTGATGGGCCAGCAGCAGGGATGATGCTCCAGGGCAACTAGCACTGTTTCATTAGGGGCAGATCCTGTCAGACCAACCTGATTGCCTTCTACGATCAGGTCACAAAAGCATTGGATGCAGGTGTCGCGGTGGATGTAGTCTTTCTGGACTTCAGAAAGGCCTTTCACACTATCAACCACCCATTCTCATCAAAAAACTAGGTGACTGTGGAACTGATGCCTACACAGTCAGATGGATTGCAAATTGGCTGAAGGGTTGTACTCAGAGGGTAGTGGTGGACAGGTCTTTTTCGACCTGGAGGGAAGTGGGCAGTGGAGACCCCCAGGGCTCGGTCCTTGGGCCTGCACTGTTCATTTTCTTTATTAGTGACTTGGACAATGGGGTAAAAAAGCAGCCTGTTTAAATTTGCTGATGATACCAAGATTTGGGGTGAGGTGGGCACACTAGTAGGGAAGGACAGATTACAGCAGGACCTGGAGAGGTTACAGGGGTGGGCTAACGAAAACAGGATGGGTTTCAATACTGACAGTAGGAACCAGCAGCACACTTCTAAGCTGGGAAACTCCCTTTTCAAGAACACGGTGGCAGAAAGAGAGCTTGGAGTCATTACTGACTCCAAGATGAACATGGGCCAACAATGCAAGGTCACGGTCAGTAGGGCTAACCATACCTTGTCGTGCATCCACAGATGCATCTCAAGCAGGTCCAAGGAGGTGACCCTCTCCCTCTATGCGACACTGGTCAGGCCGCAGCTGGAGTACTGTGTTCAGTTCTGGGTTCCACACTTCAGGAGGGATGTGGACAGCATTGAGAGGGTCCAGAGGAGGGCCACCCGCATGACCCGGGGACAGCAGGACAGACCCTACGAAGAGAGGCTACTGGACCTTAACCTGTTCAGCCTTTGCAAGAGAAGGCTGAGGGGGGACCTGGTGGCTGTCTATAAACTCACTAGGGGGGACCAGCAGGGTTTGGGAGAGACCCTGTTCTCCCTAGCGCCCCCTGGGGTAACAAGGAATAACAGCCACAAATTGTTAGAGAGTAGGTTTAGACTAGACAGCCGAAGGCACTACTTCACAGTCAGGGTGGCTAGGATCTGAAACCAACTTCCAAGGGAACTGGTGATGGCTCCTAGCCTGGGGGTCTTTAAGAGGCGGCTTGACGTCCACCTGGCTGGGGTCATTTGAGCTCAGTTTCTCTCTCCTGCCCAGGGCAGGGGGTCGGACTTGATGATCTACAAGGTCCATTCCAACCCTACTTCTATGAATCCATGAGATGTGGAAGAGGGGGATCCACTTCCCCATGCCAGCACTCCCAGCAGCAGCCAGTCTCCTCCATACCAGCCACTGCCAATGTGGGCCAAGGGCATGGCTTCAATGATGGAGTCCAGAGGCACCAGACCCCAGCCTTGGGCAGGTAGCATGGAGGCCTCAGTGGCTACCTATCTCAGCGAGGATGTGGAGCCGCTGGACTGCAACTCCTTGGCCTACTGGGTACAGCCAGATGTGGCAGGATTCAGCCACAGTTGCCCAGGAACACCCGTCCTATCCACCAGTATTCCAAGCGAGAGGGTGTTCAGCATTGCTGGGGATGTTGTGACACCTCACCACACCTCCTTGGATCCTGGTTTGGTAGAGCAGCTGGTATTCTTCAAGGTGAACCTCCCGCTGCTGAGGTTCCCTGAGCTCCACATGCAGAGTGAGTGCCACCCACTGCACTCCATCCGCATCCATTTCTTTTTTTTCCTTTTTTTCAAATCATGTAATACCCTGCTCTCAGAGCACTCACTGTATCACCAGCCAGCAGGGGAATAACATGTCCGTGCTGAGCTCCTGTGTCAGGACAACTTGGAGGTATGGGAAAGGAGGAGGCCCACGGTCCTGGGCATGACCTAAAACTGCACCCTGCCAGGACTAGGCGGCCTGCTGATGGCACGGCAGCCCCCAAGAAATGCCAGGACCGAGGATCTCCCTGGTGAAAGGCAGGTAGGAGGCACCTTATAACCTCCAGCCGCCACATGCATGCACAGTCCTGACTGGGGAAAGCCCAGACCTGTAAGATCTTTGAAAGGCCTGAGGCTTGCTGGCTGCAGTGGAGTTACAAGGCTCCAGGTGAGCTTAGCTGCCTGGGATGGCACCTGTGAGGCATAGGCTTTCGGGTTTAAAACCCTTCATCAGGCTGAGGAAGCATCTAGCTGGTGTGTGCGTGCCCTTCCTGGATGGAAGGAATAGTAAAGAAGCCAGAGGCTGGCATGCTATGCAGGCAAGAAAGCCAGTCAGTAAAAATGGAAATGGTGGCATCAGGGGGTAAGAGACAGGCTGGGGTGCGGGCAGGGAAGGGGGACGTAGCAGGTAAAAGTGGAGAGGTACCTGGAGAGTCAGATGTCAGGCAGGTTGTAGTACGTCATAAATCCAATGTCTATATTGAGTCCAAGAGTTTCTGTATCGAGGAGGTTGATGAAGTGAAGTTCAGATGCCCGTCTGTGAAAAGTGGTCTGTAAATTTCCTTTGAGGATCAGGACTCAGACACTCAAGACAGAGTGTTTTTTTTTTTTTTTGTGACAAATGTGCCCCCACAGGTAGTTGGATATTCTTGTCTTTGATAGATTCTGGTGTGCAGTTTGTGGGGGTACTGGAGATATATTGGCAGGTTTTGCACGTCTTGTCATGGCATGGTCTGGATCCATTCAGTGTGTTTTGGGCTGCAGAAAGTTGGCTTCTGATGATGAGGTTAGAGAGGTTCAGTGCTTGTTTGCATTTAAAAACCACTTTTCACAGACGGGCCAATGAGCTTCACTTCATCAGCCTCCTAGATACAGAAACTCATGGACTCAATATAGACTTTGGAATTCTGACACGCTACAAGCTGCTGGACATCCGACTCCCCAGGTACCTCTCCACTTTTACCTGCTACATCCTCTTTCCACCATGCGTGTCTCACCCCCTGACAGCTCCATTTCCATTTCCGCTGACTGGCTTTTTTGCCTGCACTGCATGCCAGCCTTTGGCTTCTTTACTATTCTTTCCATCCAGGAAGAGCACACACAGCAAATGCAGATGCTTCCTCAGCCCGACTAAGGGTTTTTAAACCTGAAAGCTTGCAAAGAAGCATTTCTCCACCTTTTCCGTTGATCTAATAAAAGATATCAGATTTACCCAAAGAACCTTGTCTGGGGTATGTCCTTCGACCAACACGGCTACAACCTACACCCCTTAACACACACAAGTGACATGAGCTTTGCTTTCAGCAGTATGAGGTGCAGTTTCACAGAAACCCCTGCACCACTCTGCCTGAAACCTGGCAGGCCTCATGCCTGCACAAGGGACTATGTATGTGGCAGGACAGGTGCTAATGAGGGTGGCCATTTAATGTCCCCCTCTCAGAGTTGGAGGCGGCAGTTTAGTTTCTCACCAGCCAGCAGGGGAAGAACATCTCTCTGTTGAGCTCCTGTGCCAGGAAGAACTTGGAGGTATAAGGGCTGGGGCTATATGGGGAGGAGGCACCCCCACATCATCCTGGGCATGACCTAAAACTGACCCTGCCAGGGTAAGGAGGCCTGGGTGGGACTGCCAATGGCGCGGCAGCCCCAGGAAATGCCAGGACCACAAACCTCCCTGGTGAAAGGCGGGTAGGAGGCTCCTGATAACCTCCAGCCACTGTACAGTCCTAGCTGGAGAAAGCTCAGACCTGTAAGATCTTTGAGAGGCCTGAGACTTACTGGTTGCAGTGGAGTTGTGAGGGTGAGAACAGGGGCTACTATGCCTGCAATTTTCATCCAACTGCACCTTAACACACATACAAAGTCACACATGTCACAAGTTTTGCTTTGAACAGTTTGAGGTGCAGTTTCCCAGACACCTATGCACCTACCTCCTTGAAACCTGGCAGGCTTCGTGGCCTCAGAAGTGGCTAGAATCCCTGCAAGTTTCATCCAAATCAGGCAGGAAATGACAAAGTTATAGACAGTTTTGTGATTCCGCATGATAGCCTACAGCCAAAACATCGAAACAGCGTTGAAATTCCAAAACGGTTTTGAAACAGTCTCAGCTTAAATGAAACTGGACAGCCCTACAAAAGACCAAAATGAAACTGTCCCTCCTAAACTCCAAGTCCAAAACCAAAAAGAAACACAGCTATTTTGCACAGCCCTAGTCACAATCTCTATGCCTCCCTTCTCAATCTGTAAAACGAGGGAGTGGGAGGTGTAATAATATTCCCCTCATCTATCTTGGCTTCCTAGGCTAACAGTTGTTTGGGTCAGAGATCCCACTGGTTTTACAGTGGCCAGCTTAAGCTTTAAATATTCTGGGCCCTGCCACATGTTACACAAACTGCACCATGATGCATGTTTGGCCAATTTATTAAATTAAAATAGCAAACCATTAAAATAGCAAACCAACCAAAAGGATGTTCATCCATGGAATACAGAACATGTTAGTGGTTCGTTTGTATCGCACTTTAATTTGAACATGTGACACACAGCCCAAAGGACTATAATAATGGCAGGAGCACTAACAGCAGATCACCAAGGCTAGGGACAGACATTACTCATAAACCAGTTTAAGTGATCAGAAAGTGGTTTAAACCTGTAACAGAATAGACATTCAGTGCACATAAACTAGTTTCAAAATGGCTGAAACCTGTTTGAGATAAACCTGGCTGAATGTAGTATTAGACTTAACTGATTTGGCTCAAACCGGTTTATGCAATGTCTGTTCCAGACCCCTTCCTGGTTTAACTTAAACCAGACTCCCAGCATCCTGGCATGCTCTCTGGGCTGGGCTCTGCTCTGCTCCAGCCCAGCAGGACTGGCCCTGCCCCTTTGCACCCCAGCTGGAGCAAGAACAGGCAGGGGCAGGGATCTGGCCATGGAGGGGTTTAATTCCCCCCCTCTCTGTCCCATCAGCAAGGACCAGAACCGGGTCTTCTGGGCACTCCCTCCTCACTGCGGCAGCAGTGGAGCACCATGGCCCCTGAGGCAGAAGGGTCCAGGTAGGTTGGTTAGTCTCCCCTCTACCCTCACTGGCAGTCAGGTCTGTGTGCTGTCACTGCTGTGCTAGCTCCCTATGAGGGAATAAGCCCCCTGCTGTCCAACCCGTTGGATGCTGGAGGGAGGAAGAATACTCCCCGTCCCTCCTTCCCCCTCCCCGGGGGCCCTGCCAGCCAGCATCTATCCATGCCCCCACCCGGCTGCTGCAGTGGGAGGGGGCAGGGCCTTTGATGGGGCAGCAGCCCCTGTTCATGTCACAGAACGCATAAGCTCCAGATAATTTATTTGTGCACAGCGCATGGAGCCCAGTCGGAGCAGCCCAGGGTGGCAGGGAACCCGGGAGTCAGCCTGCCAGTCCAGGACTGCTCTGACCAGGCTCTACATGCTGTGGAGCATGAGGGAGCTTCAGTGCAGGGGCTGTCTGCTGGCTAGCCCTGCACTGAAGCACACAGTGCCCCAGGCAGCCAGGGCAGCATCTATCTACACATGTGCTGCTGCACACAAAAAAACTCTGCAGCAGTTTTTTCTACCCTGCAAGTACTACCCTGCTGAGGAGTTTATTAGTTTTGTGTGCCCTAAAAGGGACACAGGTGTAGATACGGAGACATGTACTGTGCAGTTAATTAGTCAACTGCATAGCAAAAGTCTCGTGTAGACACACCCACTATCAAATGATTGACCGTCCCTGCCCCCAGGACTGCACTGGTTTACTAGGCACTCTGTTTTCAACTTGCCATTGCAGAGGGAGCCCACAATCATGACTGTGGACTCCGCCTGCAATGACCAATAGTAGCGTCACAATTTGGATCTGTTCCCCAGTCCCAAAATCATCCCTCCTGCAATGCATGTGTGGCACAGCAAGAGACATGATTGTTGAGATCAAGGAATAGGTCCCATCTTGCCATTAAATGAACGTGTGCCAGGATCTTGAGATACTAACCGATTCAGAGAAGTTCAGCAATGCCCCTTTGAACCAGTTAGTCTCTAAGGTACCATCCTACCTTGCCTCCTTAATGTTTTAGAAGATCAGCTGTCTGAAATATTTCAGAGGTTTGAAACATTATACTAAGTTACAGAGAGACAAGCTAGTGAGTAGACAACATGGTAACTGGAGTCTAATTATATCTGTGGAATTTATCATGTACAAGGTGAATGTGCATCCACCCACTCGCAGAAACAGAGATTTAATTAGTATTGAAAGGTAAAAGGCATGTTCCTGTTTCATATGCATTACACCAACATTATAACAACCTTCTAAGTATATGCTAATCCAATAATTTATAATATGGGGGCAGTCTACAGCAAACAATAGTAGGGTAACTGATTATAGTTGAAAGTACATCTATTTCAGTTATAAAGTGAAATGCAAATGTTGCTGCTGATTCTGAAAGTTAAGGACATCTAACAGTTTAAGGACCTGGTTACTTTTCATTCTATACTTCATGAAAACGAACATTCAGTAAAGCCAAGGTGCTTTATCATCATTTATAAAGTTCTTTTTGGAAACTTATGTTTGGAGAAAGCCTTACATATTAGGCCTCACACACAGATTTCCAAAAAGAATTTACAGTGAGCCTGGAGCACTTTTAATCAAAACATCTCAAAGAATTAAAAGAGTGTATATTCTTCATTAATTTCATATGCAGTATTCCAATACAAGGTTCTGCACACACATCAAAAGAGCAGTTCTGCAAACTGATCAAGCCTCCCCCATAGCTTTAAAACAATGAGCTCTAGTGTACATTGAGAAAGATGCAGTGCATTAAATAATTTCTTGAAGTGCTACAATATGCTAGTGGTAGAGTTTGGAAAGGAACACAGGTGCTTCTATCCCTACTCTACCTTGACAGCAATGCTACTGTTCAATATTAGTACCTGGAACAGAATTTTTTTCTACTATGCTTCAGTTTTTCTACTATGGTTACTGAGACCTTTATAAGCAACTTATCTTCAGCTCTTTGCCAAAACTGTTCACTCTAAAACCAACTATGCTAGTAATAAAAGCATTAAAAGACATTTTTGGCTCAATTCTACCAGTTTCTATTTGTTAAATGTAAATAGGGACCCAGATTTGTTTCACTGAAACTACAGCATACAGGCAAGCTCAACTCCCCAACTATCTCACACAGGTTATGGCAGCAAGGAGCAAACTTTCTGGTAGGAAAGCCATACATTAGTCCTGAACTCGCTGCTAGTGCTACTGTGATCCCTACCCCTTAACTCAGGGGTGGGCAAAATGTGGATGTGGCCCACCACACCATTCTATCCAGCCCATGGGGCCACTAAAAATTTTAGAAAATGAATAGTTATCTGCCCCTGGCTGCCTGTCATGTGGCCCTCGAAGGCTTGCCAAAACTCAGTAAGCGGCCTTCCACCCAAATAATTGCCCACCCCTGCCTTAACTGATCTGCTGCTCAGCTTTCTGCTTCCTGCCAGGGTTCACTGGCCAAGCTGCTGCTCTGCTTCCTACCCTATACTCCCTGCCCGATCTGATGCTCTGCTTTCTGCTTCCAGTCACTGTGCTGCCTGTCTTCTCCCCAATCTGCTGTGTACCACACCCAGAGGCTGCCTGTGCTACTTGTGCTGCAGGTTGGCCACCCCTGGATTATAGTATTGCATTCTAGCACTGGTATCCTACTGTTTTCCAAAAAGCAGGTCTATTCCCCATGGCAAGGGAAACCATAGTAGAATCCATCTAGCTATTTGCTGGCCAAAATCCAGGACAAGTTACAACATTTGTGTGGAAAGGAAATAAGGGTGCAAAATATTCTAATTAAAAACTTTTTGGTTAGTTTTAACTATTTTTTTCTTTTCATTTATGCTATATAAAGGGTGCACTGACACTAGGAAATAGAAATAGTACAGCTAGAACAATAATTAAAAGCAACACTGTGCTAAGTACTCTACTCAATACAAGATGAGGTTTTTTCCTCTAATCAGCATGGGAGGAAAAGCTCCTCATCTTATATTTGCATACAAGGAAACCTCATTAAATACACTGGCTAATATTAAACTGCTGCCAAAAGCAGCATGTGCTGAGTAATGGACACCAACTACGCAGCTGATGAAATGCAGTTAACACTTAACATGACTATAAAACACATGGCCCATACTGGGCAAGCATACTGATGGTAACCTACTACAGGACAGGTTAGTGGAGCCTATCTGAGTAATATATATGGTAATGCACATTGCATTCAGCCCACCTCAGTGATAATTCCCTTTGCAAGTAATGGTGAGCCATTACATTTAATACATTTTGTCTTCCTCTTCACTCCCACAGCTGACCGGTGCCTTTCTTCATGATTTTCAATTATTCTTCTTTCTTCACCAGCCTTAAATAGCTAGCAAACATCATGAAACAGCGCCTTAAACAGCTCACCCAGAATCTCTCTGCTGCTCCCTCCCTCTATCTGTTGCACATGACTAGTGCAGCCCTGCCCTCCGTGAGGTGGACCTGGACCCGGCTGCCCTGCACCTTATGTACATGCAAATTTTTGGAGGATCCCAGGACTCGTGACAGGAACACTCAGTTCTAGTCATGAGTGGGTGGTTAATTAGTACATCGATCCTTTGCGGGGGGGGGGGGGAGGGGGCTGCTATCTGGAGTGCACACAAACTGAGTTCTGCTGAGCTGTGGGGTCCTCATGGCTTGAACTGCTGTCGACTCTGGTGGGGCACAGCCCAACAAACTGTACGGCAAAATCATTCGCCTTTTGGTTTTGGACTGCATCATGCACAGCTTGTACTATACGTACGTAGATACAATAGTACTGCTTAAAAGTGTGTTTATGGAGTACCTATGCTAAAACTAGCAGCGGTTTCAAAAGAAGGTAACATACATCAATTCTGGATGAACTAAGTTTATGAGTACTGTATGCAAATCACTACAGCTATGTTTATTTCAAGGTCAGTGTTTTCAAATTTCCCCCTCACTTGCAGGTGCTCAGGGAGACTATAGGCTCTGACAGTAAGAGGGGGCTGGGGGGAGGAAGGGACTGCAGAGGAAAGAAGTTGAGAAAGCAGAGGGACCCTGCTGTAGCAGGACTGAGCCCCTGCTCTGGCTTTCCAGGTACTCTGCCTTTTTGCTCTTTGCTGCCATGCCTTGCTGGTAATATTTTATGGGGAGAAAGGGAGGCTGCCCACGGACCCAGAGCAAGCCCCTATCTATGCTCAGTCTGTGGGTTCCTTCTGAACTCTGTTGGACCTTGTCCTGCCCTCAGGCACTAGGTGGTGCCCTCCTGCCCATTCATGCTGTAGCACAGGGGTTTTCAACCTTTTTGGGTCAGTGTACCCCCGGCAGCCAGTCAAGAAGGAAGGAGTCCCCAGGTGGCCAGTCAGCGAGTTGGGGGGGGGGGGCAGGGGGAGGTCCCCCAGTGGCTGGTCACCAAGCTGAGGGCCGGGGGGTCCCAGCGATGGAAGTGCCAGTAGCACGGCAGCGGCAGTGGAAATACCGGTGGTGCGGCGGAAATGGTGGCGGTGTCCACTGCCAAATACCCTAAGGGTTTCCTAAGTACCCCCAGGGGTTGAAAACCCCTGCTTTAGCATAATAACTGCCTTAAGGTCTAATTTTGTGACTTCCAACCTCCTCTGTATCTATGACCATGCCTCACAGATGGTACCGTTTAATCACTCTGCTGGGCACCTTGCCCCTCAAGACAATATCAAGCCTCCTCAGACCTCCATGTCCTTGTTGGGGCCTATGCCTGCTTGGCCTCTGCCCCTTTCTTCTAGCTGAGCCCTTTAGTATAGGCCAACAATGCTGGACCTGGTTTCTGGGAACCAGCCACCATCTTGCCCAGGCCCTGGTTCCACCCCTCTTCAGTACTGGGCCCTTGGGCCTGGATAGCTTCTACCCAGCCTAGGCATCATCCCCTCTCTAGGCTTAAAACCCGCTTGGCTTGACCCCAGCCCCTGGCAGGGCTCAAAACACTGGCATACCCTTGTCACCTCTTCAGGAAAATCAAAGAGCAAAGGGGTTGCCTGACCCTCAGGATGTATTTTCCCTATTGTAGCAGTGAGAGAAGAGCAAATTCAAGGCAAACCTCCAATAATTATATCCTATATCTGGAAAATTATAACAAATGTATAACTTTTCCATATGTAGAATCCAATTAATGGGGGGGCACCTTATATTTGACTAAATACTAATGAAGATAAACTGCAAGCATTTTAACCAACAAATGACCATATTCTGTTAAAAATAAGTTCCTATGGATCGCTAATCTGCACTAGCATTTATATCAATTCAGACAGTTGTGAAAATACTGGTAATTCAAAGACCATGAAACACAATTGTTCATAAGAGATGATTTTTTGATAAATTTGAGTGTGAACTTGAAAGTACACCTTAGTTAAACACCTTGTATCACACCACTATTTCAAAAGGAAAAATACTAAAGACACATTTAGCGCTAAGTGGATGCTTAAAATTTTTCTTCAATGTTTTAAAAAAAAAAAAAATAATTATAACAATATAATAATAAATTAAAGAAAAAATTAAAATTATAATAAAAATAAAAATATTTGTTCTTTTAATACTTAAAGTAGGCTTGCACTGCAAAGAAAGCTACCATTACAATTCAGCATCTTAATTTAAATGGTGGTCTTCATTTCCACTGAGAGTTTGCAAAAGCAGGCTACTAGAATGCACTGTACTTGCATGGATAAGGTAGGATTTTCAATATCTGGTTCCTAAGCATGCGAGCAGATTTATTTCCTTGTTAGCAGACTTGTTATGCAACACTAGCAACAGAATGAAGACAAGTGACTCCCAAGACTTGAAATGACTCAACCAAAGAAATATTTAATGTCACTTAAACTGAATCAATAATCAACAATACTACATGAATAAATAGTAATGTGTGTACATGTTTTACACACACACACACACACACACACACACACACACACACACACACACACCTGTCCCATCCCTTGCTCTGAAACACAATATCCTCATTAAAAGCTTGTCTGGGGACACTGCTAAACCTCATGGAGAAAGACATCTGAATAAATGACTATTGTGATTTTACATTCTACTCCCAATAGTTGTGTGTCATAGAAGCTCTATGTTCTCCCAATGCAGATTAAGAAACTAAACTAGCATAAACCATGGGAATAAATTGCATAACATGGTTTTAAAATTAAGTTGTGGAGCATTTAAAAATCTGATTTCTCCTCCAAATCTGTCAACCCACAAAAGGTATATTTCACACTGTGGAAGACTATTCCACTGAATTACCTGAAGCCGTGGCTTTTAAGTCCTGGGTAAAAAGGATCCATTGTTACCAACTGTCTATTGAAGGTTTGCTCTCCATCATCACTTTCTCCTGTGGAACATCAGAGGGACCTTCACAGTCAATATTGAACTGCCCCATCCTTAAGTTACTATAGTGATTGAACATCTAAGACAAGTAACATAAAATTTAACATAATATTTAGTAGCATTAGTGTAATGAAGGTGCTATCAGACAAGTCTGGAGAGCTGAGAGCTCTACGGAGACCCACGTGAAAGGTTCAAAACTGAAAGTCACATGAAGTTTACAATACTCCAAGACTTATATTGCAAAGGTGTAGGATGTTTGGCTTAAACATATAATTTATCATCTCTGCTTCCCCCCTTCCATATTTAACAGATTAAACTAATGACAATATTCCATGCTCAAACTAAATGAAAAGTATTGAAAATAAAAAGATACAGCAGCAAAAGGAGCGTGTCATGGGCAGGGTCCTACAGGAGGGCCGTGATCTCCTTAAGGCCCCTTTCCTCCGTGCCAAGTTGGCCCAAGGGCACCCTCCGATTCTCGCCTGCCACGTCTTTGATGTTTAAGTAAGGTTGGGAGGCTGCCTTACGCCCTCTTGGACACGATTCGTTGCGATTTCTGTCCCCGTGGACTCCCGGGTCCCTTGTGGGTCTTGTCCTGCAAATGGGTGCTTTGAGGCACCCAAGCCTTATGGGCTATGCGTGGCTCCAACCACCCCTTATACCATGCGCCAAGCCTCGCAGTTGGAATGGACGTTGGTCTGTCAAATACACTCGCCCTCTCTTGGGGCTCTCTCTGTAGCGCTGCCGTCTCTCAGGGATCCTCTGCAATGCCGCCCTCTCTCTGGGGCCTTCTCTGTACTGTTGCCCTCTCTCTGGGGGCCTTCTCAAGTGCTGCCCCCTCCTCTAGGGCCTTCTCAGCACTGCTGCCCCCTTCTCTAGGGCCTTCTCAGCACTGCTGCCCTCTCTTTGGACCTTCTCAGCACTGCTGCCCTCTTCTCTAGGGCCTCCTCTGTACTGCTGCCCCCTCCTGGGGCTCTCTGTGGCCATGCTAGGCCTTCTCAGTAATACCACCCCTTCTCTCGTACTCCCTGTGGCCCCACTGGGCCTTCTCAGGAATGCTGCCCACTCCTGGGGCTTTCCAGGCCACCCTGGGCCTTCTTGGTAAAGCTGCCCTGCCTCAGGGCCTTCTCAGTAAAGCCGCCTGTCTCTCGGGCCCACCGCACTGCTACTCCCTTTTTCTGGGGCCCACCGCACTGCTACCCCCTTGTCCGGGGTTCACCGCATTGCTACGCCCTTCCTCAGGGGCTCACCACGCCTGCACTGGGGCTTCTCAATAGCGCTGCCCCTCTCCCGGGGCTCTCCGCGCCCACACTGGGGCTTCTCAATAGCGCTGCCCCTCTCCTGGGGCTCTCCGAGCCCACACTGGGGCTTCTCAATAGTGCTGCCCCTCTCCCGGGGCTCTCCGTGCCCACACTAGGGCTTCTCAATAGCGCTGCCCCTCTCCTGGGGCTCTCTGCGCCCACACTGGGGCTTCTCAATAGTGCTGCCCCTCTCCCGGGGCTCTCCGTGCCCACACTGGGGCTGGGGTCCTCACTCTGCCGTGAGTCTCCTATGAGGCCTCCTCCATCCCCTTATAGCTTCACCCAAATCACCGGTATAACAACAAAACAAAACACAAGCCCCTAGGCTATAACGTAACTTAAAGCCGCCTGGCTAAAACCATGCTGCTCAGACATCTTCGAGCTGCCATCCTTTACTCTGCTAGAGCGGTACCTACAGTTCTCGCATCTTTGCTCCAGGAGCTCCTCTCTGTCTGGCTGCTGGCAGGAAACTGCCTCTGGCCTCAGCTCCTGGGCTTTATAAAAGAGCCAGGCGCTGCCCCTCACAGTCAGCTGACCTGGTTGCCCCGGGCAACCCACAGGTGGGCTCCTTATACCCTGCTAGGGCTTTTTCTCTAGCAGTTTCCCCTCTCTAGGAGCAGGGCGCCTCAGTGCTCTGCGACAGAGCATAATGTGGAACTATCCAAGAAAGAAGGTTTTAGATTAATTCACGAGTGCTAGCCCTCAACAGTTCACCTCCAAAAACTCTGTGGTTGGCTTACTCTTACAGGTTCGTAAATTGAACAGGTTCAAAAATCTATTACATGACTGATTTAGCTATGACTTGACCATTCAAGTTTAGCTTACATTATTTACAGTAACTCTTCATGTACCAATTGGTGTTTTGTAATCCTACAGAGGTAATTATAATGAGACTTCCATAAAACACTCTATTACTACTTTTTAAGTATGGGAAGTTTCTGAGATGAATATGGATAGTATGTGGTGCGAAGATTACCAATTTGCATTTAACTAAATTTGAAACCTATTAGCAACATATTACAGGACAAAAAATCTTTCTCTACATGGTTTCAAAAGATAAATAGTTCACAATAGTTGAAAAGGCTAAAACTACGTATGCAAAAGAAGAAAGCATCTCAGTAGTTATTATCTATATTTACTGCTTGTGCTATAGATCTGGCAGACTTTCTAGTCATTTTTTTGTAGCCCTAGTCTAAGACATTCTGAGTTTATAGTATGTTACTAGCTATTAAAAAGAATGGAGAAAACAACCGATAATCAAATTTCCTGTTTCAAAGTATTTTCTATAACAAAACACAAATACATAATGCAGAGGACACTAGTAGCCCAGTGAAGATGCTAGATAAATCCTGCAAGTACCTGTTTATTCATAGTCTTTCTTCTCCAATAGTGACATGCAGTGATCAGATGCCACGTGAGCAACAGCTGACACATCCTATTTTGCATCGGGTAGCAAAGTGTTCACAGTGGGCATTATGTAGCTGAGGTTCTCAGTGACTATCACTTTTTAAACAAGCAATATATTTACGTTATTTTTTTCTGGAAAAGTAGTAATATGTTATATATTAGAACAGTTGTTTTTGACCTTTTTAGACTCAAGGCACCTCCATAAAACTTTTCTGAATGTAGTGCCAACTGTTTCAGAAACTAAAGTTTACTCATTTTCTTATTACAGAAAAATGAGAAAGCAATTTTTCTGCTACAAATAACTCAGAATGACCACAACAGGTCAACATAACTTGGACATTATGGATACCTATTTGAATTCTATGAGTTTATCACAGAGATAGTTAGCCATGTCAGTCTGAAATCATAGATTTCTAGGGTCGGAAGGGACCTGGTAGATTATTGGTTCCGACCCCCTGCTCCAGGAAGGAAAGAGTGCTAGGGTTAAGTAACCTTAGCCAGATGCCTGTCTAATCTCTTCTTGAACACCTCCAAGGTAGGGGAAAGCACCAACTCCCTTGGAATCCCATTCCATATTTTGGCAACCCTTACCATAAAGAATTTCTTCCTTATGTCCAATCTAAATCTATGCTTCTTCAGTTTGCGGCCATTATTTCTAGAAACCCTGAGGGGCACCCTGGTAAACAGTGTCCCCTATTCCCTGCTGACCCCCCCTGATGAGTTTGTAGGCAGCCACAAGATCGCCTCTCAGCCTTCTCTTGCGAAAGCTGAAGACATTCAGGTCCCTCAGTCTGTCTTCATAGGGTCTTACCTGCAAGCCCTCAACCATACAAGTAGCCCTCCTCTGAACCCTCTCAAGGTTATCCACATCCCTCTTGAAGTCCGGTGCCCAAAACTGGATGCAGTACTCCATCTACAGCCTCACCAATGCCGCACAGAGGGGAATTACCACTTCCCTAGACCTGCTAGTGATGCACCTGCTGATGCAAGAAATAAGGAAGGCAGAGCAGGGCAGCATCTTAGATGTATCCTGGGGAATAATGCAATTATGCACCAGCTAATAACTGCAAAGAATACTAATATAGTAGTATAAGGACTTTAGCTGGGAGTCCCATGATGTGGAGGCACAGAGCCAACCTACTGGAAAGCTAGGTAAGTGGGGAGGGGAGTTCCTGCCTGTAGGATGGGGGGTGGGGGTGGGGTATGGGCCCCACGCCAGCGGGCCAAATGGGTTTCATGCCTCTGTGTAGGGCTTCCAGCATTTCAGAGGGAAGCCACATGCAGAGGCAAACTGGCCTGATGGCACAACCCATGTGGGGGGCCACCCCAGCCTGATGGTGCATCAGTCTGGGCGCAAAGCAGGCAAAACAAGAAATTGTCCACAGATGGGGTTGTATACAAATCTCAGAAACCATGGATTCTCATCTCACTACCTGGACTTGCTTTCATAACTTCTATATCTATCAATAGGTTAAATGCCTTAAATGAACTGACTTAATCAATCCATCTTTGCCTCTCAGCAGCACCCACTCCATTCTTTGTATTCATATTCATCTCTGCTTAGAACCCCTGCTTTTTGCATGTCCATTCAGAGCATCTAACAAAGTAGACTGCTGCCTATGAAAGCTTATACCACTCCAAATCAGTTAACCTCTAAGGTGCTACACTGCCTTCTGCCTATCTTGTGAATCATGTACAGGTGTTTGCACACCTAACAGTGCTAATAACTGCACAGAATCTTGTGGTATTCAATCCCTGTTGCTGAGACTCACTCTTAGAACAAGTGATCACTTACATATGCACAAAGATGGAAAAGTAACGGGAAAAAGGGTGGGGGGAGAACAAAAGCAGTAGAAAACAAGACGGGCTTTTGGGGAAATATTTTTCAAGTAGTGAAGCAAGCAGAAACCAACTTGAGAAAAAAAACTTTTATCTAAATAAAAATATGCTCAGTAGAAACACAGACAATACAGAAGAACTCAGCTATCCTGCTGACTGAGTAAATGGTATTCAGGGTTTTCGGGGGAGGGGGTGTTGTTTGTTTGTTTTTCAAAGAAGGTCAGTTACTTTGCAATATTTTGGTCGTTGAAAACTGGAATTTAAGCCACACTCAAGAACATTTTGCCATAGCAATTTTGACAAGGAAAGTTGTTTAAAAACCAACTCTCATAAGAAAAACCAGTGGAAAGCCATCAAATTAAGTTATAAAGTGACTGAATCAGAAAGGTGATGGAATCCAGCTGTCTCAAAAGAACACAAATTTTAAAACCTGCATCACAAAGCAGAAATAAAGTACCACTCTGCAAGCACTTAATAAATTCCCTGACTTTTAGAACAGCTATAGAATAGAGCTTTTTAAAATTAATACTAAAAGAAAGAGAAGTCTAATGCAATTGGGTAAGCACTGCACTGCAGAAAATGCAGCCTTCAAAAATTCTAATGTAGTGTTTCCCAAACTTTTGATATGCGAGGCATACTTTTTTCCTAGATTAAAACTGATGGAAAATTTCATTATTATACCCCAAAAAGTATGTTTGCATGAGTAAAACTTATGCAGTGGTGTCCAGTCACTTGGTCCCACCAACCAGATGACGGGTACCAGGTCTGATGGGGCCAATGCAGTTTAGGCCCTATCCTGGCATATGGGGCCACCATGGCAAGGGCCTAATCCTGCCATGTAAGGTGCATCTTACAGCACAGCCTCTGAGAACCACTGCTCTAATGTGCCATCCTGCCCCAACTTCTCCAAAAGTTCAATTATGTGACCTTGGGCAAGTCCCTTCACATCTATGACTCAGTTTCTTCATGAGCCATTTTTACAGCTGAATGAGATTAGAGATGAAAAAGTGTTCTATAAATTACCTTATTAATGAAATTCTTAAAAGGAAAAAGCAAGCATAACATTAAGGAGTACATTTATTAAAAGAAATGGCTTTTTTCAAGAATCAAACTAACAGGAAAGTTTATTTCTACAGTTTGTTGGATGGGACTTGAAAAATCCACCTACAAGTGGCATACGCAAAACCTTCACTGGGAAATCAAGGTTGCGAGCACCGGGATTAAGCAAACCACTTCAGAAGAAATGACTAATTTTAAAATGCTTTACTTCTATAATTTATGGTGACTAAATATATTCCAGTGTAATGCTGCCTTTCTGAGATTTCAGTACACCTGTCATTGCTCTCAGTTTGGTTCCAAACTGCAGCACTTTGAAACTCAAAAACAGCACCCATCAGTTCTGCAACTGAGGCTGAGAACTTTGTAGGCAGTTGTAAAAGCTAACAGTTTCACATTCAGTCTGCCAGATGTCTTGGTTTAACACTGGAGAGATGAACCTGAAAACGGAAATTGAGGGAGAAGTAAGGTCACAGAGACCCACATGTCAGAGAAGCTAGAACACCAAACAATGAAATAAATTACATAAATCTGGGTCTTTGTAGATACATAACTGTGTTGTATTCTTTTCCGTGTTCTGGCTGGGATGAACACAACAGGGATTATTAACAAGGTGTTCATTTTACACAGATCTACGTCATAAATTGGTTGCTAAATGGATAACATTTAACCTGCAAGTCTTTTGAACACTTATTACAACACTGAAAAACTTGACTCCCTAAAAAAAAAAAAGGGGCCGAGAACTCCCAAAGTCAGGAAGAGCCTGGACTGTACACTTCAGACAGAGGCAGTTCCACAACATATCCAGAAACTAGCAAACTTCTGATCCATTGCTGATGTTGAAGGTGAAAATACTGCTGAACTCAGGCATTAAACTGTGGCAATTATGGAATAACAACAACTGAAAATGTAAAGGCAACGCAGACTTAGGGTGGCTAGAAAAATTTTGACAGGGAAGGGAATAGTCGAAAAGCACAGCACCAAATGTTCATTTTACGTTTGTATCTTAATGCAAATTTACCCAACTTGACTCGTAAGTCCAGTCTAACTTACTAAATCCACTAACTATTCAGAAAGAAGCATCATGGATGCTTCCCCCATCTAAACTTCATTTACACACTAATTCTCCATGCTATTTTTCCAAGTCAGAAAATGAAGAGAAAGTGTTAGCAAAGGATGATTAATATACTAAAATACTTAATTTCTTTACAGGATAAACATTTAAATAGCAATAGTAACAGTAACCATAAATAGCTGCATCATTCTAATAATTGTTTTACACTTATAATCACTAAATTATAATCCTTAGGTAAATAAAGGCTATATAATATATTTTAAGGCAAAACGTATTTAGTGAAATAAAGACCTTGTATATGGTAGTTATTTTGAAATGAGACACTAAAAAGATGGTTTAACATCATGATTAGGATAGCTGATGAAAAATCATCCTCATAAAAAAAGCAAGAAATACAGCAGAGTATCATAAAACACACTTTATTAATTTACACATTTTATAATCCAGATGCACTCATTCATAATACAGGCTGGCATTTTGAGGTCTTCCATTACTAAGAACACACACACACACACACACACACACACTCTCTCTCTCTCTCGCTCTCTCTCTCTCGCTCTCTCTCCAAGCTGAGATTTTGTTCCCTCTTTAACATGAGGGGAAAAACCCCTCATCTTGGATTCAAGTATGTTGGGGACAGGGGGAGGACAGGCAGCTGCTGTGGTTCTGGCCCCAGGGTTGGAACCTAAGCCACAGCTGCTGTCTGCCCCTCTGCTGTCTCTGCTCTCTTGCACACTGGGCCCACTGCCTCTTCTTTGCATCTCCCCCCACCATTTACATCCTCTTGACTTCCCCCAGCTCCTCTCCACCTTCATCCCCTCCTGCTTACCCTTGCTTCAGCACTGGCCCTGCTCCAGCCTGGGGAACAGAGCATACAGCTTCAGCCTGGACCAGCAGCAATGGTGGCAGCTCTGGCTGTGTGCAGAGATGCCATGTGGCAGTGGGAGGGGGGGGGCAGGCAGCAGAGGACTGCCTCCCTACCACTCCCCCACCATCTACACCCCTATTCACCTACCCCCCTGCCACTGAAGCACTGTGGGAATGAATTCAAGACAACCCCCGAAAAATTAGATTCCATACATGGAAAAAGGGTCATTTTGGATCAGATAAATAGTCATTTGTTTTACAAATTATAAACTGTACATGAACTATTATCTATGATGCATTTTGTTTGCCTACTTTTTTGCAAAATGTAGTTGGTAGATTTTCACTAGACTGTTAGTTTGCTGCTACATAACAGTATGTGATACTACCTATGAAAAATTAAAATTAATACTATTAAATACTTAATACATAAGCTAAAAACCAGGGAACAGGTAAATGACCCAGAGACCCATGGAAGTTACATGTTCTATATACAGAACCTCTGGACTGTTTTCAGCTTCTACAAAAATAATGATAGGTACTTGATTCTACAATGCCAGGCAGAAAGTGTTTTCAATTAAAAACAAGTGAATACAGAATTGTACCCTAAAACCATGACCTCATATTTTAAGCCATTAGATTTTTTTCACATACTAATCATTAAAACAGTGGTTCTCAACCCTTTTAGACTCAAGGCACCTGCTGACAGACTTCAAGGCATCCCCTCACTAGACTTCAGGCACCCCTTGGAAAATATCAGCTTAGTTTCCATTATTTTATTGTTTTACCACAGAAAAATACAAGATCAACTTTTCTGCTGCAAAGAACCAAGAAAGATTGCAGCATGTCAGAATGTTTGTAATGCTATGGGCTCCTATTTGAAATCTTTGGATTTATACTGTGAATTATGTACCACAATACCATGATTAAGAATCACTACCTTAGACATAAAACCTACAGCAATAAACTGGAGCTCACCACCAGTCTCAAGTAGCTGTTTGCTATGGCTAATAAAAGCCACATCTGATTCACAAGCCTTCATCTCTGAAGGTTACAGAAACTAAATCCTACAAACAATCTGGGTTCTACCATACAAAGTAACTGATTTGTCAGCTTAGATGAAGAATCTGTGTCTGCCTCTATGTACAGTGGAACTGTATGTGTCTCTATAAAAGTGGAACTAGAAAGAAGAAAAGCTGCTTTGAACAAATAAAAAAAAAAATCACTTTGAAAGTGTCAAAATGAAATGCTGACTTTCAGAAATGTGTTTTATTTTAAAAGCTGACAATTTAGGAGCTGAAACAATATTGTAAGTTTCAATGCCATTAAATTTGCATTTTTCACAACATAGTTTTCCCCCCAAAAAGCATACCCAAGGCCACAACACGCAATTCATTTTGTATCCCTCTACAAATATATTTTGACCAAAAAAACCAAACAAACCCCATCTCCCACTATGAACAACTTTCACTAAAGGACCAAGAATTTCACACCTTATGCAGATTACCTCAGTTAGCAGTAAACCTGGAATACCATTCCTGTAAGCAACTGATCATGTGACTAATTCTAATGGGATTGATCATGCAACGAATCCTATTGTAACCAAACTACATGCCCAAGAGAGCATAAATGAAAGCTGCACATGCAATAATTCTGGTTTTTGTTTTTTAAATCTTTTGAGGACTTGATTTCATAAAACCTGCACAACGTCTTTTAAGGTATTTTTAGGAAGCTATTTTATTAGTTAAAATTTGTGTTACATACCCACCTTAGATTTGACTCTCCCCAATACCCTTCTCATATTTATTCTTCTCTCCCCTTCTCTCCTAGTGCCATGATAAGCAGGACAGCCTCCTATTCCCACTTCATGACTCATCAACCATACCAGAGTTCCTGTGTACAAGTGTTCATTTAGTTTTTCTTGGAGGAAAATGTGCTGCCTCTAGAAAAAAGATCTTCCAGGTGTCAACACTTGGTTGCTCCCCTCCCAGTCGGGTCCAGGAAGGGAGTGGGTAGCAGCCACTGATATCTGCCTCTTCCCAAACCAAAGACTGTCCAGTTTGGACAACGTGCTGGAGGCTTTGCCCTGCTGCTCCCTTCCCCTTGTGGGCCACCTGGAAGGCAAGCAAAGCAGCAGCTCCTGCTCCCTTCCTCTTTCCCAGACCAGGCAGTCTCCAGGGGACTGTGGGTGCCAGTTTTGAACATGTCATGCAAGGAAAAGCCTCACACCACATAGTATGTTGAAAATTGGTGCCTGCACCCTACTGCTTTGCCCCACTGTGAAGGAATTGGCTCCCCAGACTCTGGGGGAGGCTCCCGGGTCTGAGAAGCAGCCAGGCAACTTTGCCCTGCTACTCCGGTCCACTGGGACTGGGAGGAGTGGTCAGCCACTCTTTCCCATGCCTTTCCCAGACCACTTCCCAGCCTGGGGAAGGGGCAGGAAGAGGGGACAGCTGCAGGATAAATGCCTATATATTGCTCCCTCTCATGGGACGATTTTTCAAGTATTTCTACTGCTAGGAACGAATGCCTGTGTGAGGCCACAGAAAGGGGCAATAGAGATGAGCAGCAGTATAAGAGACATTTTAGGAAAAGAAGAGAAGCTCTTTCATGAAGAAGAGAAGATCTTTCATATTTAAAACTTCCCAGACATACAGCAAAAAAGTTTGAGAGAACTTCAGAGAAAAGAACATAACTGGAAGAGACATTACTGCCTATTGTTCATCTTGTACCTACGGTTCCTTGTGCTTGCTTAAATATGATATGAAAAGATGTTATAGAGCATCTTTAGGGCCGCCTTGATCTGCGAGACAGCTCTAAAACTGAAAGAATGTTTATTACTGTGAAAGAGCGAGCGCAGACGCAATGGGAAAAACCAGAGAGTGCCACTTCCGGAGCCGTTACCATATTAGGATAGAAGCTCCGAGAGCGGAGTGGGGCAGCAAGACGCAAGGTTCAAAGGCAGAGAAGGAAGAGACAGGAGAGGAAAAGAGGAGTGAGAGAGGATCCCCAGGGGATCAATAACATCACTCATTGTGCCCCGTAATGCCGGGAGAGAACGGAGCAGATAGAGCAAGGGGCTGATCTCGGGTGAGACAAACCCTGAGGGACGCGTCATCCGCAGCTGGCATAATAAGAAAAACAAAGAAAAGAAGAGATTCGAGTTGATCCTTTCTTCCTAAATTAGAGACTGTGTTGGATTGTCCTTCAAGAGGATTTAAGGACATAAGCTATAGAGAAGGCAAACGGGAGATTCAGATGTTATTAAAAGAAAAGGATTGCATATAGAGTGGTTTGAAGGGATAAGATCATACTCAAGAAAAAAAAAAAAGGAATTGAACAAAATAAAAGGATGGAAAGATTCTGAGAGAGAGTCAGTTTATGAATACTAAATTCAGTTCATTCAGGTTAATAGAGGATAAGGTCATTGTATAAGTAGAATTACAAAGTTAATATTATAAGTAAGGTTAAAAAAGGATATAAGAAACAGCTTCTGTCTGAATGTAAAGGAAAATTGTATGAAGTGATAAAAGACAAAAATAAAGACAAGTTAATGAGCTGCAAAAATCAGACTGTGACTGTATGTATAACTTCAAGTTTGGGCAAATATCCGGATAAGCGAACCAGATAATTTATGCATATTGCTCGTGAACCCACTAAAAAGGGTATAATAAGAACGAATTAACAAAGAATAACCCTCCAAAATTAATAACATCCAATGGAATAACATCCAAAATTAAAATCTATAATAATAACATCAAAGACGTGGCAGGAGAGAAAGTTGGGGTACACTGACAGTTCGCAGGACAACAATGTCGGTGGACAAGGGCATTCTAAGCCCAACCACCACAATTACATATAGAATGTGAACATATTTTAACAGCATGCATCCAGCAAGTTCTCTAAAGTATAATACAGACTGCAAGTGGTGATTTTTTGACAGCTTAACTTGGCCATTTAGGAGGAACAAAATATATATCTCAAGCACCTGCCAAGTTTTACATTCATGTTGCAAACCATGAAGTTATCACAACTCTTACAAAAAAAATTAGAAAAAGATTTATGAGAACTGGTAGGAAAGCCAAATATAAAGGCCACTATTGCATCTCTCATAATAAATCTCAATTTACTAAGACTATTCAAGTCTTAGGTTGTTGTACACAGCAAGTCACTGTGCAATGTTTTTCAAGAAAAACAACTTTCTGGCCTCTTGAGAGAGCTGCAGATGAAAGCAATATCTTGTGCCAGAGTTACTGGCTTAAGATACACTGTTTAAAATCACCCCAAAATGGCTATGTTCAGAAGGAGCCCTGTGAAAGCCATCTGACCACCAGGACTTAGAGGTATAGGACAGAAAAATGTATATGCTACCAATTATCAAGATGCAGCACTGAAAGCCCACAAAAGGCAACATGGAGCCTTCAAATCATGTTGGGCGTTCATGGTTCACATGTGCCCAATTGCAAAAAAGGACTGTTTTTAACGTTATTTTATCAATATGCACTGTATTGCAATAACTCACTCTAACAAGACTGAAAAACTGGAGCAGGTCAAATTAAGCAAGCAGACCACTTCACATGTAGGAAAAAAGACAACAGTGGGTACTTAACAAATCTGCAGATAAAATGGTGCATTGTCCATTCCCATACTCAAAGAACCTTGATTTTTAAAGCATTTAAGGGAGAAGAACTTAATGCTATTTGCTACTGCCTCTCTCTCCAAACAAGGGGAGATGCAACTAGCCTCAGAAGACAAATGATGCTACCTAAAGTCAGACTATAAGGAGGATGAATTACAGGTTTCCCAACAAAGAGTCCTCTGCTAAGTGATTCCTTGAAAGTAGCAAAAAAATGCTCAAAACCACGACATTATACAAGACATTTCCTTGCAGAGGCTTTTATTCAATAAACAGAAGAAAGCTTAATATGGAACTTGCAAGTAGCTCGTGGTAACAGTTGGTTACAATGGTTAAATTGCTTCAAAAACGCTTTTAAAGAGTAACCTCAGATATGCTTACACAGTTTAGTCCATGTCTTTTCTTACTCCAAAAGACCATCACAAACTGCACCTTCCTTCCATTTTAAGTGTTTGCCCAGCTCTGACCGGACAAGGACTGACTAGCACATTACCAGTTGTTCTAAAACACATAATGCAATTCACAAGGACCCATCATTGTCATCCCATTCACTACCTGTGGACTTATTTGATGCTCTCCGTCGAATCTCTGTCACCATCAATCGTGACACTTGTGTAGTAAACTGCAGAAGGTCAGAGAATTTTTCTGTCATTGTACTTGGAGGAGCATTTCCAAATACCTAGAAACAAGAGAAAAGAGATTTTGTAACTTGTTTCTTCATTCTACTTCTTTACTTGCTTGCAAATAGCTTTCGCAATTAGGAAGAAAGCACATGCTTACACTGTTAGAGAGAGCAAAAGAGAAAATCCACAAAAGTTTTTATTTTATATTCAGTTGTCTTAAATTTGAAATGACATGCCCACGAGACTCTTGTATCCTACATAAATTAATATTTCCACCAAATAACTGATTTACAGAAAAACATGAAATATTCTCATCTTAATGCTTTAAGTCAGATGTGTCCAACTGGAAGCCCCTGAGGGATTAATGTGTCCCTCCCCCAGGGTCATTGTCTGGGTGCTACTCCCCACTTTGCTCTCTGAAGCTTCTGCGGAGTCCCTGGGCTTCCCTTCCCTCCTCCAGCTTCCACTGTCCACCCTGTCCCCAAGGCTGAGGGAGCCCACAGCTGAAGAAGCTTGGAGTAACCCAGGGATTCCCAGGACTTGACCTCCATACAGTAGGAGAAGGCCTGCACAGCGCACTGAAGTGCATCCATGAAGCAGGAGGGAGAGGATGGTGCATCCATGAGGAGGAAGATCTTGGCCTTGGGGTGACTCGCTTAGCACGTCGGGGCCCACATGGTAGGGCAATGGGGAGTGGTGGGAGGGAGGGATGGGTGTAGTGTGCAATATGTGCGCTCAGGTTGTGCGTGGCCCATGCACTGTGAGGCTAGGGGGCCTGCAACCTTCAGCCACTCAGAAGTTGGACAGCCCTGCTTTAAATTGTATTGTGTTACAGAGAGGTAAACAAAACATGGTTGTTAAACAGGAAAACAATGACGTATCCTTCTTCCATTAGGTCCAACTGGCTCAGCACTTAAACAGGAGAAAAACCTATGACACAAAGATAAGAAGTAAAACTGCTTGCATACCGGGCAGTCAACTGTCTTTTGGCTAAGCAGTGTGAAGAGATGCTAGGAATTGGGCAGGAGGCGGCAAGCTCACAAGTACTCTGGGACTAGGTGGACGAGGCTTTCACTGCTCTCTCTGCTATGGTACCCATTTCAGCCTCTTGGGCAAAGAATGAATGTGAGAGCTCAGAGGCGAGCCACAACTCATAGGATCATTACCATAAGAAAGCACCTCAAGTTCGATAGGTTCTTTTATTTCCTAAGCAAAAGACAGCTAGAGAGCACATCAACGAGCATTCTAGCAAGAGAAGCAAGTTCTGGATCCAGAGTTTGATTCGGCCATAAAAACTAAATCCCACTACTCAGATTTGTCTAGCGGTGGTCTCAAAACCTAGAAAAAAATATTTTTTTTAATTTTGTTTTCTAAATAGCCATGAAAAAAGTACATGACAAGAAACAGGAAAAGGGGGGCGGGGGGAAATTACATGACAAACAGCACACAAGCACTGAAGGTGCTCTGTCTCACTGCCAAGAACAATAAAAACTAAGGAATAATTCGGCAGCTCCACCTTTTATGCCCTTAAGTGACACAGCATGAGATCTCGTACAACAGAGGTTCCGAAACTTTTTCTTATTGTATACCCTCTTTCAGATGGATTTATCAGCTGCCCGCATACTCCTACCAACATACATTTTATATTTTAACCCTTTAAATGCCAGTTATAATAAAAACAAAATCTGCCATTACACAAGGTGTCCCATATACCCCCCCAAGAGATGCCTTGCGTATACCACAGCTTGGGAAGCCCTGATCTCAGTATGAATGCAGCCCCAAAGGACACTGTGGGCCAAAATAATCCCATCAACATGAGATAAGTATGCCCCTTTCATACAGCTAAGATTTGCAAAGTCAATGGTTAACTCATCAATAGTGACACTGGTAAAACTGCACAAGTGGGGTTATGAACAAAACAATCCTGTTTCACCAGAAGCTTATTTTCTACGTTGTCAGCCACAAGCCATTAGTTACAGAGTTCTATTTTTTAAATTCTAAATAACATATGTACCACTTTCAACAGAAGTACTGTGGAAAAAAATATGAGGCTATCATCTTTAGGGGAATCCCAATTATTGTCCATCTTATTACATTAGGTCTCCTGATTTCCAAGGGTAAAAAACACTCCTAGTTCTATTGTGCTTTATGCTGCTTTTCTAATCTCCAAATTTGCGATTTTTAATTCTTTGAGCAAAAGGAAAAAAGTGGGAAAGGCTTGAGACACCCATTGGTAAACTTGTTAAACCCTCAATAAGATTTCATAGAAATCTTATATGTAATTATACATTTTGCTACACATTGGAAGTAATGAGTAGTAAATCATATTAAGTACAAAATATTATTTAATTGGTGGTTGGTTTCTTCATGATTAAACAGAAGTAATCTGATTACTAAAGAAAATGTTTAAGTGGGGTTCAGATATAAGAAACTGTGACTAAGTATACAATAAACTACTTGAACAATAGGCACATTATTTTACTTCAACTAAAAATAAATAATCAATATTGAAAGACATTTTCTTTTTGATTGCAGTCTTGCAACAGACAGGAATGTACATAAGTTTATATGTTTATAGGTCCTTTTCTAGCAATGGTTCCAATCAAATAGGTAACATCAAAATTTATTATATTTATCCAACAAGAGAGGCACACAAGATACAAACTCTTTTTCACAAGTTAATGTTTTCTGAATGCCAGCATATCTTAATCTGCCAGTATCTCATAAAATGATACAATCTGCTAACTGCAGGTTGGACTGCACAAAATCAAAAGTCCTCTCTTAACTCATCTGGCTTTACTTCTAAGAATAACTGAATACTCTGAAGGCACAACATTAAAAGAAAAGCCCGTACATATAACAGGTTACAATTTTTATAATAAAATGCATTTAAAGCCATTCTATTGTATTCTAGATAAGATGACAGCATTTAATAATAGAATCATAGGACAAGGGGGTTGGAAAGGACCCTGCAAGAGTAATGTCTACACAAGCGGTAAACTGCACAGTTGTTACAGCGCAGTGATTTAGTACTTGTATAACCAAGTACTAAATGACGGCACAGTAACAAGTGTTACTGCACAGTAGCATCCCCACATGGTTTTCTTCAGAAGCTACTATATAGTAGCAATGAGATACTGTACTTTAGCATCTCATGTAGACACGCCCATGATCATCTAATCCAGACCCACTGCTCAAGGTAGTATCATCCTGGACTAAACCACCCCAACCAAGTGTCTGCCCAGTCTGCTCTTGAAAATTTTCAAGGAGGGGAGATCCCACAACTTCTCTAGGTAGATCTTCCAGTGCTTGACTGCCTTCATAGTGTCACAACCCAAAGCTGTGATTTGTTGTTTGTGTGCGCTTCGGCAACGCTAAATTATGTTCCCGCTAAAATTAGAGTTTCCTTGCATGGTAGAGTTCTCTGCTGTGGGAGAGAACTCTGGTGCAACAGGGGATTTCCCGCCAATTTGCAGCTTCTTTGCATGGTGCATTTCTTTTGCATCTCAGAGATGCACGGTGCAAAGGAGTTCCCACCATTTGTATTTAGATTCGCGCCACATTATTGGCCGGTTCTAAATGTAGGCACACGTGGCAGCTAGCTATTGGCTTGCTAGCCGTACAAAAGGCTTGGGTAGTTTCCGCCCAAGTCGGAGAGAGAGGAAAACTGGAGAGAGACAGAACTCGCCAGGAGGAGGAGACTTCGCGCTGTGTGAAGATCTCTAAGCGATGTGGACCCTTGCGGACCCAACGTGCCTTTCTTAAGCAGGCAACAGAGGTCTAAACAGCCTCTGGCCTCTCCCCGTCGCCAAGCGCAATCCTAGACGTATCCCTATCCTATATGCCCAATTTTTGAACCCACAGAGTCTTAACAGCTCCGGGGGACCTGGGAACCGAACAAAACCCACGGAGATTCAGCTACTCCGTGAGAAAAGAATTGCCGAACCCGCGGAGCCTAAACCACTCCGGGGCCAAAGAACTGAGTTTGTCAGAGTCTTCCAACGAGGACTCAAGCGGAGCTGCACCTGGAAAACTGTCCAGCCTACACCGCGACCATCTTGGGTATAAGTAAATAATCTTTTCAATCAACCACTACGCCTCCGTAACTAATTCTAGCTCGCGCGTACCTTACCGCCCCGCGGTTTTCTCCAGCCCCGCGTGCCCGGGCTGCTGGCCACAGCCCGCGTGCGCAAAGATGGGCCTGGCTCGCCCCCGGCCCGCACATGGCAATGAGGATGGGATCAGGAGAAAACACGCTAAAGCTAGAATTGGTTCAGAACTGCCCTCAGCGCGATAACCAACGCCAAGTGAAAAACTTTGAGGAACTGGAAGTGCATATCGCTTACCACCAGGCGGGTGGAACGGGTGAAAGATTTGTGAGCGGACGCCTGTCGCTAAAGGGAGAAGAGGGAGTCTCCGAAGACGGAGCCCCGAGACAGAGGGAAGTGTATTTGCTCCCCGCGGCGTTCGGGTGTATAATGAGAGACGAGCGGGTCCTGTTCAGGCCCCTCGATACTGTGTCCCTCGCCGGACCCAACCCGGCGGGCGAAATGAACCCGACTTTCACCCGGGAGTGTGCCCGATGCCGACGATATGCTTGGGAGAATGAAGAGCCGGAGTCCATCTGCCGGTTCCCTCCTCTCATGGCGGCTAGATTAAGGGGTTGCGAGCTACCATCCGAGCTCCGCGAAGACATGGAGAAGGAACGAGCCGCAGATGAGAGGGTGGCCCCATGGTACAACAAGGGGGGGAGAATGTAGTGCAACTTTTCGTACTATAATGAATCTAACGCAAAAGAGCTTAAATTTGAAAACCCAGCTGCAGATGGCGATCCGAGCAGTCAAAGAAGCGGCTGAGAAAAAGGAGCCTGAAACGCCAGTCCAAGATAGCGCCGAGCAAGAGGGAGGCCGCATGGAAGAACCGGAAAAGAAGGGTGGAGCTTCTGAAGAACCCGCGAGAGTTCGGTCAGTGACTCCGCCCATCGACGCAGCGTCGTCGCCGGCAACCCCGCCTAGCGACGCCTCTGCCGACGAAGGACAGAGTCAAGCGGAGGAGTGCATCCGCCCCTCCTGCCTGAAGCAACAACAGCAGCAGTAACCCCCGCGGCAGCAGTTCAGCCTATAACAGCATCAAGTCCCGAAAGAGCAGCTTGCCCTACAGCCATGGTCAACCAAGCAACTGATGAGCGAGATGTCATCACCAGTTGCATTCGTGCTTGGAGAGAATTACAACAGCTATATAAAGAATCTGAGATGGAATCTGATGAAGCTATAATTTCATGGCTACATCTTACGGCCGTGGAATTTAAACGTGATTAAAAGTAATCTTCTTTGTCAGTTGCCATGACTGCGTATCCTGATGGAGCCAAGATTGTCTTTTGATCGGGACTGTCGACACCCGACCAGACCTCAAGGCACCAAACGTCGTGGATCCGATCTTCCACCATTGCCACCGAGAACCCTGGAGGAGCGATACATGTTTGGATTTCTCCTACAGCGTTCCGGACTTAACAAGCGGCAGCTTCGGATTTTGGGAGATGCGGGCCAATGGCGATTGGCTTATGAGTTAGGTTTTCGTTATTTAGAAGAGCCAGATGATGGATCCTCAACGATTTCATCCAATTGAGCCGTGGAAATTGTTTAAGTTTTTTGAATAAGATCATTAATCTATTTTTTGAGAGTTTTCTGTTTACAGATCTGAGATTCAGAGTGTGTGGCGAGGAGGAGCCCTGAGAGGGATGACATCACCGAAAGAAGTGAGGGCTTGACGTACGACTTCGCCATGACGCCCACTGAAGCCCTGATCGTGCAATTTTGTTATGAATCAGATTGTGTGTTTGTGTTGATTATTGTTTCTTGATTGTTATGTAACTTAATTCCAGGGCAGCAGATTTTATGTTTGTTTCTTTGTTTGTTTGCTTGTCTGCTCGTATGACGACTCACGACAAGGTTCTAGAGTGAAGAGTATAGCATAATTTAGCTATGCTCTCAGCAAGGGGGGATGTCACAACCCAAATTTGTGATTTGTTGTTTGTGTGCGCTTCGGCAACGCTAAATTATGTTCCTGCTAAAATTACAGTTTCCTTGCACGGTAGAGTTCTCTGCTGCGGGAGAGAACTCTGGTGCAACGGGGGATTTCCTGCCAATTTGCAGCTTCTTTGCATGGTGCATTTCTTTTGCATCTCAGAGATGCACGGTGCAAAGGAGTTCCCGCCATTTGTATTTAGATTCGCGCCACATTATTGGCCGGTTCTAAATGTAGGCACACGTGGCAGCTAGCTATTGGCTTGCTAGCCGTACAAAAGGCTTGGGTAGTTTCCGCCCAAGTCGGAGAGAGAGAGGAAAACTGGAGAGAGACAGAACTCGCCAGGAGGAGGAGACTTCGCGCTGTGTGAAGATCTCTAAGCGATGTGGACCCTTGCGGACCCAACGTGCCTTTCTTAAGCAGGCAACAGAGGTCTAAACAGCCTCTGGCCTCTCCCCGTCGCCGAGCGCAATCCTAGACGTATCCCTATCCTATATGCCCAATTTTTGAACCCACGGAGTCTTAACAGCTATGGAGGCCTGGGAACCGAACCCAATTTTCGAACCCACAGAGTCTTAACAGCTCCGGGGGACCTGGGAACCGAACAAAACCCACGGAGATTCAGCTACTCCGTGAGGAAAGAATTGCCGAACCCGCGGAGCCTAAACCACTCCGGGGCCAAAGAACTGAGTTTGTCAGAGTCCTCCAACGAGGACTCAAGCGGAGCTGCACCTGGAAAACTGTCCAGCCTACACCGCGACCATCTTGGGTATAAGTAAATAATCTTTTCAATCAACCACTATGCCTCCGTAACCAATTCTAGCTCGCGTGTACCTTACCGCCCCGCTGTTTTCTCCAGCCCCGCGTGCCCGGGCTGCTGGCCACAGCCCGCGTGCGCAAAGACAGGCCCGGCTCGCCCCCGGCCTGCACACATAGGTCAGAAAGTTCTTCCTAATCTCCAACCTAAATTTCCTCTACTGAAGCTTGAGGCCCTTGTTCCTAGTTCTGTCCCCTATAGCCACAGAACAAAGCCCTTCTCCATCCTCTCTAAAAATTACCCTTTGAGTATTTCAAGACTGCTATCAAACCCCCTTATTCTTCTCTTACTCATCAGACTAAATAACCCTAGTTCTTTCAATTTTTCCACCTAAGTCTTGCTTCCCAGGCCCCTCATCATTTTTGTGCTCTGTGTTGGACCTCTTCCAATCTGTCCCCATCCTTCTTAAAGTGTGGGGCCCAAAACTGGATGTAATACTCCAAGTGATGCCTTATCAGTACTGTATAGAGCAGAAGAATCACTTCCCTTGATTTGCAAGTGATGCTTCTGTTAATACAACCCAGTATTGTCATGATGCGGGGTCCTCAGGGACAGGACAGTCCCTAGGGTTCCGTGACTGAGCCAACTCCACCCTACGGGCACCTTCTAATCTTGCCTGCCATATCTTGCTGGTAAAAGTAATAAATAGGGAGGCCACCTGGGTCACAGCTCAGTCACGGTCCTGATGGACCCCCCCCCGCCAAACCCTGCAGGTTATTGGACCCCTTGATGGGCCCTGCTCTTGATAGGTGACATATGGGACACCCCAAGCCTTATGGGCTACATGCATGGCTCCAAAACAGCCCCTTCTCCATGCCCAATGCCTCGTGGATAGTATTTAGACGTTGTCTCTTGAGATGAGGCCTTGGTCTAGTTTGACATCTTGTTGTCACTGGACCCTGAGCCTCAGTAACTATGCCCCCCACCGCTGGGGTCTCCGTACCCCCTGGTGCTGGGGTCTCCACACTGTAGTGTGCCCCAATGAGGCCTCCTCCTCCCCAGTAGCCTCATCCCAGTCCCCCGGAGTACCTGTTTTTTTTTTTAAAAGAGGCAAACTTTTCCGAGCATTAACTGCCTCACAGCCCAGGGTACCTGAAGAGCTCCAGGAGCCCAATTAGTCCTGTAAGCAGTATATCAGAAGGCTACAGCATCTCTGGGACGTTCTTCTCTGCAGGAGGTCCTTCCCTTGGCAGCTGTCGGGGAACTAACAGTCTCCAGTCCCAGCCTTGAGACTTATCTGTGCCCAGGGCCCTGCCTTCTTCCGGTCAGGTGACTGGGTGCAGGTGCAGGCTAAACTCCCTCAGTAGCCTGCTGCCACAGCAACCTGCATGTGTGGGGGTTCTGTCTGGCTCATAGGGCCCTCTCTCTAGGCAGTTTCTGCCCTTGAAGGAGCAGGCACACTTTAGTGCCCTGCGACAAGTATGCTGTTGGCCTTTTTTTGGTAACAATCCCTGCACTCAGTCCCATCATCCAAATCATTAATGAAGACATTACAACTACTCATTTAATATCTGATGACTAATTGGTGAGCATGATGATACAACCACTTCTGTATGCACCTTATAGTCCTGTTAAATAGTAGTCACAATTCCCTGCAGATGTGACTAGGGCATAACAGCAAACTAGGAATCTGGATAGATGCAACTTTAGCCCCCTCTTCAAGGTACACTGATGTCACAATTCACACGTTAAACATGACATAAATGACAAGGTTGCTACATAGGCACCCAATTTAAGGTTCCATAAAATGGCAAATGAGCTATTAAAATGTTCCACCTATAACGTACAAAATGTTTATGTCAGATTTGTATGGCACCTTAAATTTAAACTTATGGCCAGGACTTTATACCCCAAACCAGGCAGTTCTGACCAAGCTGCCAGGCATGGGGGAAGCAGAGGCTCCTGGCACAGTTTAAAGTCCCCAGAGGGGTAAGCCCTTTGGTTCCTCCCTCCCTCCCCATCCCCCAGCATCAGGAGCCTCTGATTTCCCATACCCAGCAGCCCAGTCAAAGCTGCTGGCAGCAGGGTTTTGACAATCACCTGATTGTCTGCCCCTGCCCACACAGACTTAAAATTTGAAGCAGCTTAGCTTCTTATACTTATACCAGTATAAGAGCAGACAAACATAACCCTTATATTGGAATACCTTTCACAACATACATTTATGCCCATATAATTGTTACATATATCTATGGGTTGCTCTGCACTGGATCCATGCTGCTGTCAAGGTTCTCACCAATAAATAAATAAAAGTTTCATCCACCCACTCCTGGTTTGCATGCAACAAACCCAGAAATATATCAGTAAAGATGCTCCAGGAGCATCCTTCACTGCTGCTCTCGAAATCTCTCAGATCTCATGCATAGTAGCGTGAGCTTGATGGGGGGAAAGGGGGGATAGAAAAGGAAGAGAACAGAGAAGTAAGTTCCACTGCAGCACCCTCACTATCATATTCCAGGTGTGGACCAGGTAAAACACGAGTGGGAGGGCAAACTTATTTTTCAGTAGCTGTCTATAACAGCATGGAACTAGTGCAGAGAAACAAAGTTACTGACATTTCTGGAGCTCTTACTAGTTTCTAGTAAAAGGCTGACTTCTATAGACCAGCTTTTGTAGCATCATTACTCACATGAGCCAAACGGGAAGGTTTAGGACAAATGATTGTAATGTATATTGGAATCCAGTTTAAAAGAAAGATACCACATAAAAGCAAGATCATTTCAATAGTCAGTCAGCAGGTTCCCTTTTCAATTACCGAGAATCTGATCCTGCTAATAAAACTCAAAACAATTTAATTGGAGCAGTTTTCTTTCCAGAAACAATTTCACCACCATCTGGCCTGCTTTCAAATTTTTTAAAAGCTTTACTTCATTACTGACAAATACAATGGGACTCATGAACAGTTGTGAATTATGCTCCATACAGCCACAGAACTCTGAATGGAAGCTCTAGAATATTTTATCAGAAGGACAAAATCCTTTGTGAAGTATGTAGTGGTTTTATATTTTATTACCATATGACTGATCCTTTCATACATCTTTGACTATAGGCGAAATAAAATGCATTTAAAAAAACAGAAGCTGGCTATAACCCTATCCATTAACTGACCAGAAAGAGAGACTTAAATGTCATAGTTTTTAGATGAACTCTGGTTTACTTATAACAAGAATTGAAGAGCCACAGGTTTTGTGTTGATCCTGATTCAGTTAATGATTTTACTAACACCTGAAAGAAAGCAAGACATGCATTTTCTATAAAAGCTTTCAGTAGTAATGAAACAAACATCAACTGCAACAAGTTAACGAAGCAAAAGAGCCAGGGTTCTTTGACTTTAGTAATTGAGGAAAGAAATTTTGTAACATTTTATTCAGAAATATGAATACTTTTGTTTTACTGGTATTACTGAGAATAATGTGTAATGTTTTTCTTCATTAAAATGTAAGAAAAACTTGAGAATTAATTTTAACAGAGGGTGCTTAACACACAGAATCACTGTACAGCTTCCTGTGCAGTCCTTTGACACAGTCAGAAGTCACAAGTTTGTGTTCCTCGCCCCCACCCCTCCTCATGTAAGTTTTTGGTTTCTCTATGAAAATTTCACTTGCCCAATTAGGTAAAATGCCAAAACTATAAACAAGCGGCTTCAGACCACAGGAAAAATAAATGCACAAAAGGTGTTTCAGGAACTAACCAGCAATTTTAAAATTAAGCCAATCTGTGAGCAACAGCCATTTACTGGACCACATCAGGAGTTTCCCATTTTGCCACAGACATACAGCATAGGCAGCCATTTTGTCACTGGTTTCTGAAAGTATGTGCCTCATTCATGCTCATTCAAAAATAAGTGTTAACCTTTTAAGGAAAAGATCTCCAACACTTTTCCCTAAATATCCCTTTCTTCATGTTTTATGTTTTACTATTCATTTTGCAATGCCTCTTTGACCCCAGGTGCCCCCCCGCCCCCAGGAGGTACCAGGCACTGAGCCAGGGGTCATGGAGGGGCCCAACACGCGATCCCCACCGGACCCGGAAGTGGACTGGAAGCGTTTCTGGTCCACTTCCGGGTCTGCTGCCAAGCACGCTGGGGAGCCCCACATGCTCCTGTGGGACACGCCATGCGCCCCAGCATCACAGCATTCACAGCCACCTGCTTTCTAGAGGTATGTAGAAAAAACATTTAAAGCTGTGTCTATGTCTGAATTGCCAAATCTTTCTGAATTGATTTGGAGGGTTCCGATTCAATTCGGACAAATTAAAAGGGTCCTCTGATTCGACTCAGATTTGGAGATTTGGCCACCAAATCGAATCAGGTACTGAAGCTTCACACAGCCCTAATAGCTACCCAGTAGAAAATAATATGTTATATTGTTATGACTGTATTTACACCAGGGGAGTTGTACCACTTTCATTTTTCCTGCACAGTTGAAACAGAATTTTTTTGCATAAAGAAGTGGTAGACTGTCAGCTCTAGCCAACAGACTGCCCAGTTACACCCTGTAGAGAACAGGAGTCTAGTCTTTACTTTCTTATCTTGTAGTTCGTTTATCTGTTATTGCAAACCACTCTGAGCCTTCCTGGATAGAGCAGGATATATATCTAAACAACAAAAATAATTTGTGAAGGTTAGTGTGAACACTCCCCAAACAGCTGTTTGTCTTATGGCTTTCCCTACCATCACTTTTACCACCACAATGCTGTTTAATTAAGTGCATATAAAAGGGATACTATGCTAAATGTTACTTCACAGTATTTAAGCTTGCAGTGTGAGGCTTTGATTGGTTTGGGGTCCTTTGCCCTACTCCAGCTGCCCCCATTTCCTTTCCAATTATAACAGTAGGTCTTACTATTAGGTAAAGTACAGTAGTTAAAAGTACGGAACTATACCAGAAAACTTGTTAGAAGGAACTCATACTAAAATTAAACCCAAAAGCTAGTGTCACCAAAAAAAAAAATAAAAATATGACACGAGTAACTCCAATAAATTGCTAGAATAGTTTTCTTTACGAAATGTACAAAACAAATAAAGGCATGATATAAAGGTCTTATCCCACTTACTTGAGACAATCTACATAATTTATCTGTGGCTTCCTTGCTCATGACTCTCAAAATCATTCTAATAAATGATTATTGTGGTTTATCATGTACTTCATTAGCATCGCTTAGTAAAACATTTCTCAATCCAGTCTCTGAGTGGAGCAACCTGGATGTGCAGCTACTCCCCGCTATGAATAAAAGGCTCCATACCTCAAGCCGTTAATCTTAATTGGTAATTTACTGCACATTAAGAGAGAAATCCTAATATAAGGGTTCTTAGTCTGTCTGTCTGTCCGTAACGCTTTTGGGCAACTGCGCCTGTGCTGCCGAGAGGGCTAGCAGCAATTGGCTGCAGGGGCTCCAACTCCTCAGGCAGGGAGGTGAGAGCCCTGCTGCTCCACAGGAGGAGGTGAAGGCAGAGGCAGGTGGGTGAGGTGGAGGGAAGGAGGGAAGCCCTGCTGCTCTGCAGGAGGAGGTGGAGGCAGGCAGGCAGGAGGGAGGAAGTCGCCACCACTTCCTCCTTAGACGGGGGAAGCCCTGCTGCTCTGCCAGAGGAGGCAGAGGCGGAGGGCCTGTTTACATGGCCGGCCCCAAAGGGTGAGCAGGGAGCGGGAGGGGCCATGTAAACATTCCTTTAAACACTCCATCAAGGATGAGAGGGCTGCGTGGGCCCAAGTTTGAGTCATTGCCAGGGAAGTTTGTGGCAGCGGCGAACATGCCCTGGCCACCCAAGCAGTAGTGCTTCCCTATGCCTCCCTGCCTGAGGGCAAAGGGGGGGGGGGGTCATGATGGCAATGCCCACTCCCCGCCCCGCCCCGCCGCCCATCCCTGACACCCCCTGGAACACCTGGCAGGGAGGGGGAGGTGGCAGCCAGGGAGGAAGGGGAACGGGAAGGTGGCCCCGACAACAGCTGGCAGGGAGGAGGGAGGCGGCGGGGAGAGAAAGTGCACGGGCTTGGGGAGGGGTCAAGGTGGCGGCTGTTGTCGGGCCAGGCAGCAGGGAGGAAGGGAAGCATGGAAGGAAGGACAGAAGGACGGACAGACTTTGACTTTTTAGCTACTTTATTCAGGGGGTTTGGGTACAAAAAGTTGGCCCCTCCGGGGTCCAGGTCCAATATACAAAACAAAGACAAACAAATTACCATCAAACCAAAAGCACCATGTCATTACATTCATAACATCACACTGTGACAGACACCTTTGCAGTATTACACGTTGTGCCTAACATGCTGGTATGTGGTGGGGACACCTGGGCACACTGTCATACAGACCAAAGTCCTCTATAAACAAACTATTCCTACCCTGCTCTATCCAATCATATATGTGACAAAAACTTCGAACTCCCTACATGAAGAAAAAAAAAAAAGCAAGAAGCAGCCTGGTAAGGGCCCAGGGCACAGCGCGAGCTTGTAGTTGCAGTCTGCCACTGAGCCTGTCTGGTCACCCAAACCGGTCATGACATCAGAGTGCGTATTGAAGATGGCCGTCCTCCATGTGGCACAGTGCACCCTCAAGGGCCCAGCATGCCTCAAAAGTGGGCATTGCCCGCCAGAGCATAGCATGCTCAAACTCCAGCAAGAGGCGCACCCACACCAAGAGGCCGAAAAGCCATAGGGCATCGTCTGAGCCAGTCCCAGCTAGCCAGCTGGCTCTTGAGGACAGCCATCTTGGCATGACCCAGCAGGAAGGTGGCCAGGCAGACAGCGCCCGCTTGAACACCCAGTACAGGTAGGAGCACACATAGGTGTTCTCTGAGAGGCACCTGCCCAGCACCCACAGCAGTGGCTTGAGGACGATAAAGAGCAGCCACAGGTGGGGACAGTTGAGGAAGGTGTGAAAAAGGTTCTCCTCAACACCCCCAAGGCAGAAGGGCCAGTCTGTCGAGGCAGCTGGGTCAAAGTGGGATGCAAATGTGCCAGTGGTTAGGATGCCATGCAGCAACCGCCACTGCAGGTCGCCAGTCTTAGCGGTTGGCAGCTTATACAATGTGTGCCAAGCCGGGTGAGCAAGTGGGGAATCTGGTGGCCCCAGGGACCGCCACCATGGTGTATTGGGGCAGCCTGCCAGCACCTGGGCATGGCAAACGTGAATCCCTAGGCATATAGGTTTCTACGTGACAGAGAAGCAAAGGGGCAACCTGTGTCACTGTTGGGAGGCATGGGGAGCATCAGCAGGGTGCCAGGCCCACCGGGCAGCTTGCCAGCCATGGCTGGGGCAACCGGCAGCAAGGGAAAAGCTTCACTCAGGGCATCCACTGCACAGGGAATCTGGCGTGCTCCAAGATGGTCATCCAGGATGGCTGCTGCCTCCAGTGGGAGGGCAGCCTGGATGTCACGCAAGAGACGGCCCACGCTGCAGATGGAGCACATGCCTAGCCAGGTGGTCAGAGCATCAGGCAAGAGCCAGGACAACTGAGCGGGGTCAAGGAGATGGCCCAGGTGGAGGACACATGTCTGAAAGAAGGTGGCTGTGAGGTTGGTGAAGGCCAGGCTCAGCACGGGTCACCATAGGGCTGGGTTGTGCACCAGGGGTCTCCCTCAGCAGCTGTGGGAACTGCAGGTACTGGGTCTGGAGCTGGAGGCAAAAGGTGGCCTGTCAGGCTTGTATGACACCGTGGTAGAAGGCCAGAAGCACCCCCCAGTCCATGAGCAGGAGGTCCAGCAGGAAGAGCTCCCGGTTGAAGCCAAGGGCCCCCACCCTCTGCAGGAACCAGCATGCCAGTTGTTGCCAGGGTAGACACTACTCACCCTAGAGAAGTCGCTAAAGGGCTTACAGGCAGAAGGCGACCACGCTGCTTGCCAGGTTGACCAGGCTCTGGCCCCCTTGATGACAGGTAAGTAAAGGACGCTCATGAAAGCCAGTGGCGCCCATCTCAGAAAATCACAGAATCACGGAGGAGCAGAGCTGGAAGGGACCTCCAGAGGTCATATAGTCCAATCCCCTGCCTGAGGCAGGATTATTCCTATTCAAACCATCCTATACAGATCCTTCCCTAGCTGACCAGAGAAATCCAGGGCAGCCTAAGGGACAAAAGGGGAGCACATAAAAAGTGGAAACAGGGAGAGATCACCAGAGATGAATATACCTCCTCTGCTCATGCCTGCAGGGAGGCAGTTAGACAGGCCAAAGCTACCATGGAGCTGAGGATGGCAACCCAAGTAAAAGACAACAAGAAATTGTTTTTTAGATATATAGGGAGTAAAAGGAAGGCCCAGGGAGGAATAGGACCCCTGCTAAATGGGCAGAAACAATTGGTGACAGACACGGGGGACAAGGCTGAACTCCTCAACGAGTTCTTTGCCTCAGTGTTCCTAAGTGAGGGGCACGACAAGACTCCCCTCAGCATAATTTGTCCTGCCAGGCTCTCACAAATGTGTGAGCCTTGATAATTTTTTCAAAGACTTTACCAAGGATGGAGGTGAGACTGACTGGCCTATAGTTGCCCGGGTCCTCCTTCCTCCCCTTTTTGAAAATGGGGACCACGTTAGGCCTTTTCCAGTCCTCCGGGACTTGGCCCGTGCGCCACGAGCGTTCGAATATTCCTGCCAGTGGCTCTGCAATGACGTCGGCCAGTGCCTTCAGCACCCTTGGATGGAGCCCATCTGGGCCTGCCGATTTGAAGGCATCCAGTTCTTCCAAATAACTCTGTACCACCTCAGGATCTACGTATGGAAGTCTGGCGCCTTGCTGCTGCCTCTCTACAACCCCAGTGAGAGACTCGTCGTGCCCCTCACTTAGGAACACTGAGGCAAAGAACTCGTTGAGGAGTTCAGCCTTGTCCCCCCTATCTGTCACCAATTGTTTCTGCCCATTTAGCAGGGGTCCTATTCCTCCCTGGGCCTTCCTTTTACTCCCAATATATCTAAAAAACAATTTCTTGTTGTCCTTTACTTGGGTTGCCATCCTCAGCTCCATGGTAGCTTTGGCCCGCCTAACTGCCTCCCTACAAGCACGAGCAGAGGAGGTATATTCATCTTTAGTGATCTCACCCTGTTTCCACTTTTAATGTGCTCCCCTTTTGGCCCTTAGGCTGCCCTGGATTTCTCTGGTCAGCCATGGAAGCCTCCTGGCCCCTTTCCCATTTTTGCCTCGCTCGGGGATCGTCTTGCTTTGTGCCCAAAGGATCGTTTCCTTTAGGCACAGCCACCCTTCTTGGGCTCCCATCCCAGATCGTGCCTGACCAATCTAGTTTCTTTTTATGACCAGGTTACGAAACGCCTGGACACAGGAGGAGGGGTGGATGTCGTATACTTAGACTTCAGGAAGGCCTTCGATACGGTATCCCACCCCATACTGGTGAACAAGTTAAGAGGCTGTGACGTGGATGACTACACAGTCTGGTGGGCGGCGAATTGGCTGGAGGGTCGCACCCAGAGAGTCGTGGTGGATGGGTCGGTTTTGACCTGGAAGGTTGTGGGCAGTGGGGTCCCGCAGGGTTCGGTCCTTGGACCGATACTCTTTAATGTCTTCATCAGTGACTTGGACGAGGGAGTCAAATGTACTCTGTCCAAGTTTGCAGATGACACAAAGCTATGGGGAGATGTAGACATGCCGGAGGGCAGGGAACAGCTGCAAGCAGATCTGGACAGGTTGGACAAGTGGGCAGAAAACAACAGAATGCAGTTCAACAAGGAGAAATGCAAAGTGCTGCACCTAGGGAGGAAAAATGTCCAGCACACCTACAGCCTAGGGAATGACCTGCTGGGTGGCACGGAAGTGGAAAGGGATCTTGGAGTCCTAGTGGACTCCAAGATGAACATGAGTCGGCAGTGTGACGAAGCCATCAGAAAAGCCAATGGCACTTTATCGTGCATCAGCAGATGCATGACAAATAGGTCCAAGGAGGTGATACTTCCCCTCTATCGGGCGCTGGTCAGACCGCAGTTGGAGTACTGCGTGCAATTCTGGGCACTGCACTTCAAGAGGGATGCAGATAACCTGGAGAGGGTCCAGAGAAGGGCCACTCGTATGGTTAAGGGCCTGCAGTCCAAGCCCTACGAGGAGAGACTAGAGAAACTGGACCTTTTCAGCCTCCGCAAGAGAAGGTTGAGAGGCGACCTTGTGGCTGCCTATAATTTCATCACAGGGGCACAGAAGGGAATTGGTGAGTATTTATTCACCAAGGTGCCCCCGGGGGTTACAAGAGACAATGGCCACAAGCTAGCAGAGAGCAGATTTAGATTGGACATTAGGAAGAACTTCTTCACAGTTCGAGTGGCCAGGGTCTGGAACGGGCTCCCAAGGGAGATGGTGCTCTCCCTTACCCTGGGGGTCTTGAAGAGGAGTTTAGATGAGCATCTAGCTGGGGTCATCTAGACCCAGCATTCTTTCCTGCTTATGCAGGGGGTCGGACTCGATGATCTATTGAGGTCCCTTCCGATCCTAACATCTATGAATCTATGATCCATAATTTAAACTCTTGGTAAAACTGCCATCAACCCTGCCATGGGTAACAGGGAATCATGGTAGCCAACATCCTGCTTCTGTTAATATATACTTACGAGATCCTAGGGAGAAGGCCATGCCCCCCCTGCAGAGGAATGCAACCACGACCCCCCAGTCCATGCCAATCGGACCAGGGGATAAAATTCTTTTCTGACCCTAACTCTCCTGAGTGATCTTACCCTGAGCAGAGGGGCAAAACCCTCTAGCCACGAGTCTCTGGCTTTGGTCCTAGCAAGAGCACGGGCATAGCCCAGATACAATCCCTAGCTTTGACTGCAGCCAACACCCAATGTCTCTGAGGGAGGCTTAAAAAACCCCTGATGCAGGTAGCAGAAAGTGGGGGGAAGCAGGCCCAGAAGCCTGGGAAATCCTCATAGTAGGACATAGGCATAGCTATGCCCATGTCATCCCCGACCAGTGCCTGATCAACCTCCTCTTGAACCTCTCCAATGATGGCGAGTCCACAACTCCCCAAAGCATCTCTTCCACAGCCTCACTGCTCTAAAAGTGAAGATGCTTTTCCTGAGATCCAACTTAAACCTACTTGGCTACAACTTCAGGCCACAGGTTCAGGCCAACTGCAGCAAGAGAGGAGGGGCACCTTCCCTCCTCTTTATGGCAGCCCTTCAAGTATTTGAAGACTGCTAACAGGTCCCCTCTCAATCGCCTTTTAGACTAGCTGATCATGGTGAGCTCCTTCAGCCTCTTCTCACGTGACCTTGCAATCATCTTTGGCGCCAACCTCTGGACTCTCACGAACGTCTCCACGTCCTTTTTGAAACGTGGCGTCCAGAAGCACAGCCGAGACTCCAGACAAGGCCTAACTGGTGCCGAGGAGAGAGGTGCTACCACCACCCACGTGCCAGCGCCACTCACCCTCAATGTCAACCTGGCCCGGTGGCTGCTCGAATATCTACCAGGAGGTGCTGGAGTCTCTCAAGTAGATCCTGTGGCGGGTCGAGTACGGTGCACTGGTGCTACACAGTCGCCACCACCAGGCTGTTGGCGATGAGGACACGTCCACGGTAGGAGAGGCTGGATAGGCACCACCATTGCAAATGGGCCTCCACCCCCTCATTAAGGCTGTCCCAGTTGTGTGATATGAAGGTCGGTGGCCCAGGAACAGTCTAGAACCTTGAGGTCCTCACAAGAGAGGCCCCCTGGAGAATCTGGGCGGAGGGTGGGGGGTCACACTGGTCCATGCACCAAGCAGAGTATCACTCTTGGCCCAGTTGATACAAGCCAAGGAGGCTTGTACTGATAGGCTTGCTGGCAGTTCATGAGGGCCCACGTCTTCCTGGGTGTTGAGGAAGACGGTCACGTCATCCACATGCCCCAAAGACCAGAGTAGAGGGCCAATGGACAGGCTCATGGCCAACAGCAAGGCCACACTGCTCAGGCAGTGCTGCGTGTGCAGCAGCAGCTCAATGGCCAGGGCGTAGAGCACGCCCGATAGGGGGCAGCCCTGACAGATGCCCCTGTGCATGGGGAATGGGGCACCGAGAACACCGTTCACCTCGAGCAGGCTCGGGGTGTCTTGGTACAAGACCCGGAAGGCCCCGGCGATGAGAGGCCCAAAACCAAAGGCCTCCAGGGTCTGGAAGAGATAGGCGTGGCTCACCCGATCAAAGGCCTTCTCAGGGTCCACAGGGATGAGGCCAAATGTCTAGGCCGAAGAGTTCGCTGGCTGTGAGTAGACTGCACAGCAGGAACAGGCTGTCTTGGATGGTCCTGCCCAGCACTCAGCTCTGCTCAGGCCCAGTGACAGAGGCCATGACGGTGCAGAGGCGGTTCGCCTGCACTTTGGCCAGAATATGTAGTCTGCACACAGCAGGGAGACCGGATGCTAGTTGTTAACACAGCAAAGGTATCCCTTCTTGGGAAGCAACGTGAGCACCGCTTGGCGGCAGCTGACTGGTAGGAACTTGTTGGCAAGGCTCTCCTGGAAACACGCAGGAGGCAGAGGCCAGGGAGAGGTGAGAAGATCTTGTAGAACTTGGCAGGTAACCCATCGAGGACTGGGGCTTTGTCGGGGGCAAGGCCAGCCGCAGAGGCTGCCAGCTCCTCCAGAGACAATTCCCACTCAAGCTCGCTGGCCTCCAGGGCACAGAGACATGACAGCCCCTCATGAAGTTCCTGCGTGGCCTCGGGGCAGGGCAGCTCAGCCACAAACAGGTCATGATAGAAGGCGATGGCATGGACCCGGGTTAAATATATGAGCATAATTACTTGGCCCTCAGAGATCTTGAGGTGATCTAAGACTTTTCTCGCTGCCTGCCGCCACTCCAGGTTGAAGCAGCAGCGGGTTGGGGCGTTACTTTCCACCAGCTCTTGGCAGCAGGAGTGGATCATCGCTCCGCTCCGTGGGCTGTGCTCTCCACCAAGTCACACAAGCATTTCTTGTGGAACCGGAGGCTCTCGCACAGCACTGCGTTGCTGCTAGCGGCCAGCAGGATAGCCTCAAGCTCTGCCACATCTTCCTCCAGCTCTCAGATATGATGGCATAGTTCATTTGTGGCCAACTGGGTGTATTGCTGGCAAAAAGCCCGGATCTGTACCTTGCCCACATCCCACTACAGCTTCCAGGATAAGTAGCTCAGTCTTGTGGCCTCCCAGCCCCGCCAAAATTGGGCAAAGCAGTCCTGGATATAGGAGTCTTGAAGCAGGCTGAGGTTGAAGCACCAATAAGGTGCTTGTGCGCAGGCTCTTCCGGAGCGGCTCAGTTCACAGCAGGCCAGGCCATGATTTGACAGGCCCGAGGGAATGATGCAGCCGCTGCGCAGCAGTGGCAGATGATGCCTAGTGACAAAGGCAGTCAAGGCAGGCCATGGTGAGACCACCGGTGCTTGTTCTGGCCCAGGTGTACTGGCGCACGTCAGTATGCAAGGCTTGCCAGATGTCAATGAGGTCCACGGTCTCCAAGGCAGACTGCAGCTTGCAGGCTGAGGGCAGGTGAGGCTCAAGCCCCATGCAGTTGAGCATGGCATCAATGGTGCAATTAAAGTCCCCACCTATGAAGAGCAGGTCATCATCCTCACTAGCATTGCACAGGAGGGCGGTCAAGGTCTCAAAGAAAATGACCCTCTCTTGGCCATCAGTGGCTGCATAGACATTGACGAGTAGCAGGTGGTGTGGTAGGGTGCCGCTGAATGTCAGCAGGCAGCTGGGGATGACCTCCGGCATCACTGCCATGTCAAGCTGCGGTTGTGGCAATAGGAGAATAGCGACCCTGGTGCTGAGATTGGTGCCATGGCTCAGGAACAAGTGGCATCACCAGACAGCGTGCCAAGCCACCTGGTTGAGCCTGATGGAATGAGTCTTCTGGACATCCAGTTTGTTTACCTCCCCCCCATAGTTTCGTGTCATCTGTAAACTTGGACAGGGTGCTTTCTACTCCCTCATCCAAGTCGCTAATGAAGATATTGAACAGTACCAGTCCCAGGACAGAGCCTTGGGGGACTCCACTAAACACATTTCTCCAGGTAGAAACTGACCCATCCACCACCACTCTCTGGGTGCAACCCATAAGCCAATTTTCCACCCACTGGAAATCTACACTACAACTGTTTAGTTTATCTTTAGGAATTGGGTGCGACACTGTGTCAAAGGCCTTTCTAAAATCTAAGTAAATAACATCTACCTCTATTCGTTCATCCAAGCATTTTGTGACCCAGTCCTAAAAAGAAACCAGTTTAGTCAGGCAGGATCTGCCTACTACAAACCCATGCTTGTTGCTCCTTAGCATTGTTTTACCTGCTGGTCCCCCACAAATGTAATCCTTAACAATTTTCTCAGAGGTCTTGCCAAGGATAGGGGTGAGGCTAACCAGCCTATAGTTACACCTGGTTCTTGGGGGGAGAGAGATCATCCTGCTCTCGAGGTTGCTTGCGACACTCAGAAAGCTGGATCTCCAGCTCACTAGCTTCCCCATCCAATCCAGTAGGCTGGAACATGACCAAGAGGTCAGACTCCTTGGCCGACCCCTGGGTCAGGCCTCCAGAAAGGAGACATTCCGTATCATCTTTACTGCCACCCAACTCCAGAAATGGGAGACGGGTGAGGGGCTGGTGACCCCTGCTGTCGCCTCCCCCACCACCAGGTCATCCCCATCCACTGTCACGTGCAACACAGTCGTGCAACGGTCACGTGCAACGGGGTTGCCGACATGACAGCCGGAGCAGGGTCAGCCTTTCTAGTGGCGACTACCCTGGCACAGGCTGAGGAGGGTCCTGGCAGGGATGGGGTGTCCCGAGAGGCCTCCTTCATCTTCCTCTCCTTGTTTTTCTTCTTAGTGGCAGGCAGCACCCCCCTAGTAGGGGACAGGCCAGACCGCTCCCAGCCCACCCCCTTGGAGCCAGCCACCTCTCAGACAAGGCCACGGTGGAGGACAGCTGGGAGGAGGTCCAAGCCCCATCATCTGACAGGGCTAAGGCACCACAGTCACCACTGACCCCAGTCGCCTCGGCGGGCAAGGAGTAAGCAGAGGCATCAGCCCTTCCACCTGGTTGGACCTGTGCACTGGAGGGGTGGGCACCGTAGGTGGGACAGGCAGGGGACAGGACTGGGTAGTAGTACCAGCCCGTCTGCTCAATAGTGCTCTTACATCAGAGACCCCAGCCCCCTCAGATGGAATGGAGGTGAAAGGAGGTTGGGAAGAGAGCCTGACCTCACTGGGCAGGGCCTGCGTCCCAGAAGTGGATGTGCCATCCTTCAGTGCCGCTACAGTCACCACTGTTCAGCCACTTTTCCCTGCTGGCACTGGGCTGCTAGATGGGAAGAGCTACCACACTAGAAACACGTGGTCTCCCCCCAAGGAAAAATAAATTACAAACCTCTGCCCGTCGACCGTGAGGATCTAGAAGCAAAGCAGAGACTGGGGCCCTCCCTGAGGAGCATGAAGACCTGCCTTCAAAAGAACAGGACATGCTTCAGCTTCAGATCCTTGCTTCCAATTGTCAGTCAGCGAAAGGGACTCATAGGAACCCCATAGGGCTCAAGTCCCTTGGCCAGCTCCCAACCGGACAGGTGCTGGGGAATGTTGGAAAACACCACCCTCACTGCGTGGGTGTCTAGGGGTGTGACAAGATAACGTATGCCCACGATGTCCAGGCCCTCCGCACGCATCCTGCTGACCAGGGTGGGAGTGCTCAGGTAAGTCACTGGGACCGTGTTAACACGACTCCTGTAACATACATTATGCCGTCCCAGGTGATCAGCTAGGGCATCTACATAGAACTCGACCCCAACATAAGGAGGGGTATGTACCTCTCAAGCCATGGTTAAGGGGGAGGTTTTGAGAGGCATCCCCATGCCAGCCGCTGGGTGTAGGAGCGGCCACTCCTGCTAGGACAGGGTTAATTGCAAAAGCTAAAACTAAGGGAAGAAAAAAATGTGTATATATTAACTACCGAGATAAGTGTCTGGCAATGCGGCCATAAAAAGCAAAAAGGGAGGGGGATGCGTGGCTGTAGGGGAGAAGGGATGGATAAAGAGGGAGGGCTGTGATTGAGTTAAACAAAAAAAAAGAAAAAGAAAAAGAAAAGGGAATAATTTGTGCCCCTCGAAATGCAAAAGATAAAATAAGGTAAGATAACTCCCCGCAGCAGACAGGCAACAAAGAAAGAGAAACAGTAAGAGAGAAGCTGTGAAATAGACAAATGCAACTCGCAGACAGAGAAACCGGAAGTAGAGGGGGGAGGGGACAGAGAAGAGAGAAAAAGAAGAAAAAAAACACTGTGAAAACGCAAGAAAAAAAAAAATCAGAAAGTGAGATAAACAAAAGCAAGAGACCTTTAGACAGGTGAGAGTCAAAAAAAGAAGAGATAGAAAGCCAGGGAGCCTTATGCTCAGGACTGCCCCATGCAGCTCCAAGTGAGCCAGGTCTGAAGCATTCAAAGCAGAAGGAAGGCAGGCAGGGAGTGGGTATTATGGCGGCGGTGCCCCCCACCACCCAGCCCCAACAACAGCCGGCAGGGATGGGGAGGAGGGAGTCTTTACATGGCCCGCCCTGAAAGGTGAGCGACAGGTCAGAGGGGGGCCATGTAAACACTCCCTGAAATCCGTCATTCTTGACGTGCATTTACCTAGCATGTAAATATATGTTTAACAGCACGTTTGAAAAATAAAAAATTAACTACCGTATTTACCTGAATCCAAGACAACCCCCAAGTAATTAGATTCTATACATGGAAAAGTATAACATTTGTTGTCATAAAATTCCATGTAAAGAATCTAATTAGTGCAAGTTCATTTTAAATATGTCCCTCCCATTGCTGTGGTGGGAAAAGCAAAGGGAAAGGAGCCAGACCCCCACCCTTCGCTCATCCACTCTTTGCCCTTCCCTGCCTACCCCTCTGCCCTTTTCCCCTCCATGACTATAACTATCCCCTTGTTCCTTGTCTCCTTGGGCCAGTCCCCACTCTGCACCACCACACTGCTCCCCTGCTGCCTACCCTGACCCCCATGCCTGCCCTCCTGCCACCTTCACACATTGCCCCCCCAGGTCTGTACCTACCTCTACTCCCTGCTTCCCATCCTCTGCTCCCTCCTGCCATTCTGGATGCTTATCTTGGTGGGGTGATCTAACGCCAGCTGACTTCCTGTCCCTTGGGCAGGGGGCTGGACCCAGTGATCTCACAAGGTTCTTTCCAGCCCTAATGCCTACGAAAATCTGCCCCAACCCCTTGTCCTCTCCCATGCCTGCGCCTAACTGGCCCCTACATCCCCTGCCACTGTCCCCCTGGCAGCGAGCCCCCTCCCCTGCTGCACAAGTCCCCCAGGCCCAATGCAGGCAGTGGCTCAGCTCCAGCTTTGGATCTGAGACCAGGGCCAACACAGAGCTAAGCTGCTGCCTACCTCACACTGGCACTTTTTTCCCCTTAATGTTGATGGGGGCGAGGGGGAGCCTCATCTTGGATTTGAGTAAAATTGGTACAAATCTCCTTTCCAGCACCTACCTTAGGTGAAAGGGCACAATGGATGCTTCCCACTGAGGAATCATCCCATGTGAGATGCATAATAATGCATAATAAGCCAAGATTACACCCAGCTTTGGGCCAGGGTTTGAAATATGGTATAGTAAAGCAAATGATTCTTCCTCCTAAATCTGGTTAGCAAGTTAGTTTGGAAATAATTCTGAGTTAGTAATCTCAAAGACAGTTAAAAGGTAACCCCTGCCATGCAGACCTTATAAGCTAGAAATTAAGAAGTAGGCTGGGAAAGCCAGAGTTATCCTCACCCCTGCTCCCCTCCCTGATGTGTAGGCCTCAGAAAAGGAAGAAGGGCTTCAGAAGGAACTAAATGAAAGGAGGTTGGGGTTTTGGCAGATTGTTAAGAGAATAACACTCAGAGTCAAGACAACAGTAAACAGACTTGAGCTGTGGGTATTCAGGCTCTAGAAGGCAAGCTAGACTTTATATTGCAGACAGTGAAAAGCCAGAGAAATAACTAAACGCACTGAAGTAACAAGATCCAACTGACCAAGAAAAAGGATTTTTTGCTGTAGCACTCTAGATGGCTTAGAGGGGACTGATAATAATCATCTTTGATTCCAGAAACAGGAAACAAAAGGAAATAGATAAAAGGAATACGCCAAGACAGAGTAACATTCTGATTTTAAACAGTTGTAAATTATAATGACAACATTTAGTGAAAACTGGATTTGTAGGGAAAAAAAAACAGTTTCCAAGAGGGGACAGATTAAAGAAGCCTGAGACTCAGAATGGATAGCTATGGTTAAAACCAAATGGTGAAATGAGAAAGAGGGGAAGGATTTAAGATAAAAATTGAAGTCTGCTTTGGTCAGATAAAAAAAACAAAAAACAAAAAAACTTGCACTAGAAACAGATATGCAATACCAGTAAAGAATAATTAACACCTTTAGCACAAATGTAACAAAACGTGGGATGCGGATGAGATCACTCCCAAAAAAGAAATGGGAAGCAAATAATTACGATCTAATAGCAAGGACCAGAGAGAAAAAGAGCTATCACCAAAGGAGTTAAAGAAAGGACCGACAAGAACTTAATGGAGAGCCATCACAGGAAGGACCTATAAAAAGATCAAGAGAAACAGGGTGGCTACGGAAAAACCCCAGCATTCAACAGTATCTGAAATATCAAGAACAGGGATGAAGTTAAGCACAAGAGAATCATCAACAGAGGATATCTGACATAACAATACATGCAATTCTACAGAGCCTAGGTGGCAAAAAGCCAACTGAAGTGACTTTGAAATCTAGGTCCTTTAATTTAGAAGGGTGATGAGGTGATGAAAGGCTGGGGGTTTCCTTTTGTTTTTAACAGAATGCTTATGCAGTAATTAAAGGAGGAAGAGATATAGGGAGTGGTTAATGATATAAAGGCACATGAAGGTTACTAACAAGTTATAAATGAGCTCAGGAAAAAGGAATGAATGTAGAGTGTGAAAATCAGACTGTAAAAGAGCAGGAGACAGGAATAACAAGTGACTTGTCAACTTTTTCCTTCATGTCTACGAGGTCCTCGGGAGGGACATCAAAAGGTAGTTTACAATCCTTGGCTGCACACAAATTACTATGTCTTAATAATGTTATTATTAATAACATTCTATATAGATAAGGTAAAATTATAGTGATCAAATCCAATTATTGTAGGCCAGGAAGGAACCTTTTCCCCTGCAGCTAATGAAGAAGTATCAGGCATATTAAAAGAGTATTCAGTTTTTGAAGAGTCAACCGTGGTTACCACCAAAGGAAGAATCCCAGAATTTATCTGAATTATTATGACTAGCACAGGCCCTAACCAAGATCAAAATTCAAAGAAAGAAAGAGCTCACTTACCCCAAGTCACCAAAGCTGGGACTTGAACTCTGATCTCCCACATGGTAGGCAGAAACTCTGCCACACAGTCAAGAGACAGAGACAGAGAAACACAGAGACAGAGAGAGAGACAGAGAAAGAAAGAAAGGCCATGCCCCAAAAGGGCTTACAACCAAAGATAATCAGGAAAACTGAAAGCTAACCCCAACTCACATTGCAGGTCAGTTGAAGGGACAGGAATAGAACCCTAAACATTAGACTAGGGTTTGAGAGACTATCACTTGATCATACTACTTAATGTTGATACTGTATAATATATCCTGTTTCTGTTACATGACTGCACACTAAACTGCAAAGGTGCTTTCAGCCTAGAAATCACATTACTACCATGTTTTAATTTCAGTTATTTTAAGCCAGGAGCAGGCAATTATTTTGGGCAGAGGGCCACTTAGCGAGTTTTTGCAAGCTGTTGAGTGCCTCATGGGTAATCCCACCCCTTAACAGGTGCCCCGCCCCCTGGTTGTCATCTTGGGACCATAAGTCCCACCCATGACCTCTGACCCTTGCCACCAGAAGTCCCTCCCCTTGCCCCTAGAAGTACTCCTTCAGAGAAGAGGGTTTGCTATCTTAGAACCAGAAAAAAACAAATTATTATGTACTAAAAAAATCAAATACCTATAATATTATAATTCAATTAAAAATATGCACAAACACACACCTATCAGGACAAAAATGTTTCATATGTAAAAGTGATTGCATAATAACTCAAAATGCAGACTTACTCTTGTATAGTGTGTGGAGTATGCAGGCGTGTCAAGGTGTGTGCATGTGGTGGTGGTGGGGGGGGAGGTATTTGTGGGATGTGTGATTGTGTCTGGAGGATGGTGTGGCTGTGAAGTTTGCAGGAAGGGTTGCAAGAGGCGAGCCAGCCAGACCCTTGCTGCCCAAAGCCTCATGGCCATGTTTGCACTCCAGCGGATTCTGCTGCCGCCACGAGGCTGCGGGTTGCCGGGGAAGGACCTGTCAGGCTCGGGGGGCAGTGCAAGGTGCTCTCGGAGCCGCTGGAAACCAGCAGAAGGCTTGGGATGGCAACGGCCTGGCTGCCCCCACCATGGGTGGCCCCAGTGGGTGCTGCTGCCCCAGGGGAAAGGCCTGGTCCCCCCTTACTGCGGCCTCCTCAAGCTTCCCATGCCCCGGGCTGGGACCATGCCAGGTCATGCCACCCCCAGCAGCCTCGAGAGGCAACCCACACTGCCCCCAGGGCCGGCCAGAAACTTCCTGGGACCCCTGGGCTCCTTGCGGTCACAGGAGCTTCTGGAACAGAAAAGCAGCTGCGGCTCCGCTCTCGCTGCAGCCTTCCACCTGTCCTGGGGCCAGGAAGTGAGCTGCTGCTGGGCCCCTGTGGGGTGGGGGAGCCCAGGCCTTCCCCCCCAGGGTGGCAGCACCCACAGGAGCCTCCCATGGGGGGAGCAGCTGGGCTGTTGCCACCCCAAGCCTTTGGCGCAGGATACAAATTCCGCACCGCCTCCCTGGGCCACATCCCCACCAGCTCCTGCTGCCCCCAGTGGCCTCAGGCGTCCCCCGTGCTGTCCCCAGGGATAGACAGGGGGGTTGTGAGCCAGCAACAGCCAGGAGGTGCCCTGGGGCCAGTGCCAGCAGGGCCCAGAGTAGGGTGGCAGGAGCCTGGGGTGCAGCTGGCTGTGCTCTACAGAGCCAGGCTGGGTTGCCCCAGGAGGAAGAGAGGGGTGCCACCCCACTCTGGGCCCCACTGGCACTAGTTCCCCCATGCGCCCTTGCTCCCAGCCCCCTGGCCCGGTGGGGACCAGTGTGCGCAGCCCCGACCCCCTCTTTCCCAAGTTTCCCGCTCCGGCACAGGCAGGAATAGCCCCACAGTCCCTCCAGCTGGGCGGGGCGGGGGGGGGGGGGTGGCGGCAGGGGGAGGGATGCAGGGCAGGGCAGGGCAGGGCAGGGCAGGCCCTGTTCTTCTGTTCTTCCAGAAGCCTGCTTTGGCTTCCCCTGTGTCCTACTGCCCCTGGCTCCTGTCACTTGACAGGAGCCAGAGGCAAATAAATATTAATTTTTAAAAATTTTCTAGGGGCCCCACAGGCTGGATAGAATGGCCTGGCGGGCCAGATGTGGCCCGCAGGCCATATTTTGCCCACCCCTGTTCTAAGCAGCACATAACCAGCTTAATACATAACATTCGGAAAAGGAACAGGCTAATTTTTTTTTCAGATTTACTAATCTGAAATATTTTATTTTTATTTTACTGATGTCCCAGTTTTCCCTGATAGCACATTAAATGATGAAAGGGATGCAGGAAAAAAGCACAATTACATTTCAACATCTCTCTTTAATGGGTAGACATACTAGAGTTCATAAAACTGATGCTCTCGTAACACCCTTAAAGAGTTGTCAAAGATTTACTCATGACAAAGCAGAAGCACAATCGAGTGACAAAAGTTTCTGAAGTGTTACAAAGAACCCCTCTATTCTGGAGATTGTGGCGCTCACCGCATTACAGCATCACTCCTATCAGAGGGATCTGCAGCAGCTGTCAAAAATGAGCAAACAGAATCACAGAATCATAAAAATTATCTCAGGTCTGAATATAACCTCAGCTTTTCGACATGCAGGCAACTCCATTATGATAGCAAGTTCTGCAGCATAGTTATAGGGCAATCTAGATCAGGAACAGGCAAAATACAGCCCATGGACCGCATCCAGCCCACCAGGCAATTCCATCTGGCCTGTGGGCACCCACCCATTAGGGAACATCCCACGGCACACAACCCCCACCACCAGCAACAGCAGCAACAGCAGACAGGGGCCCTCAGGGCACTCGTGGCCTGCCTAGGCACTGCTGCCTGGCGATTTGCGGCTCTGGCAAGAGCTGAACATGGCGGCAAGGACTGCAGCAAAGTTAATATGGCAACCATCCTCCCCTCCCCCTGCCAAAGGAGGAGTTCCAGGAGCAAGCGGAGGGACTTTGGGTGGCAAAGGTCAGGGGTTAAGGATGGGACTGCCAGTCCCAAGATTGACATGGGGGCAGGGCACCGGTCAAGGCACAGGGCTACCTTTGCAGCCCTCGACAGCTCACCAAAACTCATTAAGTGCCCTCCAGCTGAAATAAATGCCCACCCGATCTAGATGCTCATGTAGATCCCCAATTAAAATTAAGTGTTAATAAATAAAAAAATGAAAACCAGACTGACATGAACCTGAGACCTGAAAAAGTATGCACTGCATTTGAAAGACTGTCTAGACCCATACCAACCATGCAGCTGGTCTAATAAAATATATTACCCACAAAAATCCTTGCCTTATGTCCTTTTATTAAGTTCCTAACTCATTATTTTGGATGTCGGAGAAAGGATATGCTGGCAGCAAACCAGTTACAACTCCTATTGAGTTTCTACTATATATTCCCAAACCCTTTAATCCTGAAGAACAACTGTTACAAAACATAGATCTAAGTGGTCACAGACAGTGAAGATTGTCTGGCTTACCCTGTTAAACACCGGCAGCATCATATAAAGTTTCTCTTCCTGTTCTTTCTGAGTCATGTGCCGAGGAGGATGACAAAGTTCTGTGAAGAGGCGGCGCAGGTGCATCAGCCCTAAAGCATTATCCTGAGGGCCGCAATCCTCCTGCCGTGGCCGGCCCATGATCCTCTTCACCATATTCATCTTTGTTGACTTTGGTAAATTCCTCTCTATCCTGTTTAGAGAAGAAATCAATTAGTTGAGTGCATAGACTAGGGCAATGATCACAAATCTACTTGGAAAAGAAATTCAAAGTGTTACTATCCCAAACCCTGCCACAAAGACAGCAGCTACTTTTATTGAAAGTACAAGATAATTTTATGCAATACGAATCTAACATTACATGTCAGGAGGAGGAAAACTGGATCTTTTAATTTTAGGCTTCAAGTTGGTATCGCCAGGAACCAGAAAAGAAATTGCTAACTCCCACAATATAGAATATAGCCGATTAGGTATACTGTGTTGACAAGCACTGCTTATTTCTGAGATTGAAAGACAGATACATTCCAGAACAAACTAATTTATCATAAATCTTTACCAAAATAATTCTAGAATCTATGACTGCGTACACCAAATTGTAAGCTATACAATTCAATCACGAGTCAATTCAAAACACCAAGATAGTTGCTCTATGATGAGACTAACTACAGAATTACCCTCTTTTTTCTATCTCAGTGTACAGGCTTCCAAAAACAACGGTTTTCATTTCACATCCTGAATGTACTGCAGGAAACAGCAGACCAAGGGAAATTTCTGCAACCTAGACAACAACTCTGTGAAACAACCTTCTTAAGCCAGGCAAGCATTTATAATTAGCATTACATTGCTAGAAACAAAGAATGCAAGCAAGCTACTAGAACTGTGTGAAGCTTCAGTAGCTGATTCGATTCAGAGGAGATGAAGCCCGATTCGAGGACTGAATCTCCGAATCCGCATCGAATCAGGAGACCAAGTAAAAGCTCCAAATTAATTCGGAAAAAACTTCAGAAAAAAATTCAGCCGATTCGGAGATTCAGCCATAGACTAAACAGGCAGCTAACAGCTGCCTCCAGCTGGTAAGTCTGTTGGGGTTGGAGGAGGGAAAGGGCATGGGGAAGGGGCTGGGACAAGCTGCCCAGCCAGAGAGCAGGGAGGAACATTACTTGGGGAGGGGGGAAGCAGGGCATGGGATGTGGGCGCAGCAGCGCCAGGAGCGGGGGCTCTGCCCTGCTGGCGCTTGCCCAGCTGGGAGGGGAGGGGGCCAGGATGCGGACACGGCTCGCTCCAGGCGGAAGAGGCAAGCAGCAGCAAGGTCTGGCCCCCACTCAGAGCGCTGCCACACATGCATTCCGCGCCGGCTGGCAAGCGGAGACAGGGCAGAGTCCCTGCTCCCAGCACTGATGCAGGCACAACAGCGCTGGGAGCAAGGGCTATGCCCTGCTACCACCCAGAGCAAACCACACCTGCATTGGCCCCCTCCCATACTGGCTGGGTAAGCAGAAGCAGGGCATAACCCCCATGGCTTCCCCCACCGGGGCAGAGGCAGGCACAGCCAGGGGAGCTGGGGGAAAAGCCCCCATGGCTGCCCTGCCCAGCTCCATCTCCTGCCTGGCCCAGCCTCCCAGCATGCACTAGCTGCAGCAGAGGGGATCAGGGCCTCTGGGCACTCGTGGCAGAGCCCTCCTGTGCAGCACGGGTCAGTGGGGATTGCCCCCCCTCACCTGGCACCCGCACAGCAGCTGCCCCATGGTGCAGGTGCAGCACGGCTCAGCACGGGTCTGCGCATCGCTTGGGAGCTGGGGCCGCTGGGACTGAGTGGTGCCAGGCTCCGGCTGACATGTAGCCAACCCAGCTCACCAGCAAATCGAACAGGGAGCTGAAGAATCCAACTGGGGGCTAGGGATTCAAGCCGGCTCGACTCCCCAGCTCCTGGCTCGATTCGCCTGGGAGCTGGGGTGGCTCCACGTGTCAGCCAGAACCCAGAACCACTGAGCCCCAGCAGCCCCAGCTCCCAGACAGTGCGCAGCATCCTGTCGAGTCACGCTGCACCCGCGCAATGGGGCAGCTGCCGTACAAGTGTGAGGTGTGGGGGGGCAATCCCTGCTGCCCCCTACTGTGTGTGGGGGGGCTCTGCCACAAGTACCCAGAGGCCCTGATCCCTGCTGCTGCATCTGGTGAGTGTGGGGATTTTTTTTCCCTTTTTTTAAATAAAGCTCTGGGGAGGCTAGGCTAGGCAGGAGATGGGACTGGGCAGGGCAGCCATGGGGGCTTCTCCCATGGCTCCCCCCGCCCAGGGAGAGGCAGGCACAGCCAAAGGAGCTGCAGGAGAACCTGCAGCTGCCCAGCTGTGCCTGCCTCTCCCCAGCCAATTCGGATCACGGAAACTCGCCGAATCTTCTGAAGCTGATTCAGCCGAATCAATTCAGGAGGGTGATCCGAATCTCTGAACTGAATCACTGTCCTCCAAATTGACCAAATCTGAATCAAATACTTCTCTATTCGCACAGGCCTACAAGCTACATCTCCAGAATGGAGAACTCCAACCTAAAAAAAAGATTCTAAAAACAATTCAGAGGCCATTATGGACAAGCTATGCAGGGCTTGGACAGAGAATTCATTAAACCCAGCATAAACTACATTGCTTTTCTGCACCAGTGTAATCAATACTGGGATCCAGAAACCAGAGATGACCAGTTCTTCCACCGTAGCTGTTGCACTAGGCACAATTATAGCCCCTCACCACTATGTGGCAGGGGACAGTAGAACAGCCAGCCTGTCTGCATTAAGCTAACAGGTATTCCAAGATAAGAATGGGCACATGTAAGAACACACTTACACTAGTGTATTCTTATGGCTGTTTTCCCCCAAGCAACACCACACTACTGTAACATATGTCCATCTATCAATGCAAAATCCTTATGTGATGCAGTGGCAAAAAGGCCATCACCTTTGTATTTGCATGCAACGGAAGAAGTACACAGAGAATTTTACCTCCACATCTACCTAAATATGAACCTGCAATCTAGAAAATAAAGTATCCATATCAAATTACTGTGAATAATTACTAATAAAATAAAAAATAAAAAGCGTATGAGACCTAAAAAGACCCCTCTGCCTGCTTGCATGAATATTTCACACATCCATAATTAATAATTCAGTAAGACACCTAATATTGCAGCTCTATCATAGCATTCTGCCCGACTGCAAAAAAGCAAAAGATCAGAAATAGACCATACCTAATGCTAAGGAAGACTTCAATATAATATGAAAAATGTACACGCAAAAACAAGAACTCATACAAAAGTCAGAAATTATCATCCTAAACTTGAGATTCTCTTTGGCTTTGTGTCTAAGGAAACATGATAAGACAACCCTGTAATGTTTTCATTTCATCAGCTTTAGAAAAAGTAAGGCCTGTAATAAATTTCAAATCAGAACAGTATGTTACATCCAAATATGTTTCAAGTTGAAACAGACAATGCAATTTTCAGAAGAGGCCAAAGCTCTCCCAAACTTTTCATGAGACTTAATGATGTTACTTCAATTGCTTGTTCTAATATGTAAAATCCAGAAAAATCAAAATAGATTATTCTGCTTCAAAATAAATAGGGACATTTTAGAATACAGCTCTTCACAGATGAACAAATTCATTTGTTTTGTTTCATCTTAATGAAACCTGACATTTTGCTTTCAGTATATAGGCAGGAAATGCTGAGAACTCTAAATAAAACAGCATAATAACTGCATGTTTGCATGCAGGATAGCAACAAAGCAAAATGTTGTCAAGGGAGGAGAGAAATATTTGGTAGCAATCTTAAATCTTCTGCTTATTAACTCATTGGGCAGAGGTGTCTTTCACATTCTTCATAAGCATACCCTAACCACACGATATTAAGACTGTCTTGTCAAGCCTAGCTAAACTGTGTGCTATGAAAGAACTTAATGCACTCAGGTGATTAGTCAAGGACGCACTGCAGAGTAGGAGTTTTGAAGGGATGGGAGCCCAAGAAGGGTGGCTGTGCCTTAAGGAAATGATCCTTCGGGCACAAAGCAAGACGATCCCCGAGCGAGGCAAAAAAGGAAAGGGGCCAGGAGGCTTCCATGGCTGACCACAGAAATCCAGGGCAGCCTAAGGGCCAAAAGGGGAGCACATAAAAAGTGGAAACAGGGTGAGATCACTAAAGATGAATATACCTCCTCTGCTCATGCTTGTAGGGAGGCAGTTAGGCGGGCCAAAGCTACCATGGAGCTGAGGATGGCAACCCAAGTAAAAGACAACAAGAAATTGTTTTTTAGATATATTGGGAGTAAAAGGAAGGCCCAGGGAGGAATAGGACCACTGCTAAATGGGCAGAAACAATTGGTGACAGACAGGGGGGACAAGGCTGAACTCCTCAACGAGTTCTTTGCCTCAGTGTTCCTAAGCGAGGGGCACGACAAGTCTCTCACTGGGGTTGTAGAGAGGCAGCAGCAAGGCGCCTGACTTCCATGCGTAGATCCTGAGGTGGTGCAGAGTCACTTGGAAGAACTGGATGCCTTTAAGTCGGCAGGCCCGGATGGGCTCCATCCGAGGGTGCTGAAGGCACTGGCCAACATCACTGCAGAGCCACTGGCGGGAATATTCGAACGCTCATGGCGCACGGGCCAGGTCCCGGAGGACTGGAAAAGGGCTAACGTGGTCCCCATTTTCAAAAAGGGGAGGAAGGAGGACCCGGGCAACTATAGGCCAGTCACTCTCACCTCCATCCTTGGTAAAGTCTTTGAAAAAATTATCAAGGCTCACATTTGTGAGAGCCCGGCAGGGCAAATTATGCTGAGGGGAAACCAGCACGGGTTTGTGGCGGGCAGATCGTGCCTGACCAATCTAGTCTCTTTCTATGACCAGGTTACGAAATGCATGGACACAGGAGGAGGGGTGGATGTCGTATACTTAGACTTCAGGAAGGCCTTCGATACGGTATCCCACTCCATACTGGTGAACAAGTTAAGAGGCTGTGATGTGGATGATTACACAGTCCGGTGGGTGGCAAATTGGCTAGAGGGTCACACCCAAAGAGTCGTGGTGGATGGGTCGGTCTCGACCTGGAAGGGTGTGGGCAGTGGGGTCCCGCAGGGCTCGGTCCTTGGACCGATACTCTTTAATGTCTTCATCAGCGACTTGGACGAGGGAGTGAAATGTACTCTGTCCAAGTTTGCAGATGACACAAAGCTATGGGGAGAAGTGGACACGTCGGAGGGCAGGGAACAGCTGCAGGTAGACCTGGATAGGTTGGACAAGTGGGCAGAAAACAACAGAATGCAGTTCAACAAGGAGAAATGCAAAGTGCTGCACCTAGGGAGGAAAAATGTCCAGCACACCTACAGCCTAGGGAATGACCTGCTGGGTGGCACAGAGGTGGAAAGGGATCTTGGAGTCCTAATGGACTCCAAGATGAACATGAGCCAGCAGTGTGACGAAGCCATCAGAAAAGCCAATGGCACTTTATCGTGCATCAGCAGATGCATGATGAATAGGTCCAGGGAGGTGATACTTCCCCTCTATAGGGCGCTGGTCAGACCGCAGTTGGAGTACTGCATGCAATTCTGGGCGCCACACTTCAAGAAGGATGTGGATAACCTGGAGAGAGTCCAGAGAAGGGCAACTCGTATGGTCAAGGGCCTGCAGACCAAGCCCTACGAGGAGAGACTAGAGAAACTGGACCTTTTCAGCCTCCGCAAGAGAAGGTTGAGAGGCGACCTTGTGGCTGCCTTTAAGTTCATCACGGGGGCACAGAAGGGAATTGGTGAGTATTTATTCACCAAGGCGCCCCCGGGGCTTACAAGAAACAATGGCCACAAGCTAGCAGAGAGCAGATTTAGATTGGACATTAGGAAGAACTTCTTCACAGTTAGAGTGGCCAAGGTCTGGAACGGGCTCGCAAGGGAGGTGGTGCTCTCCCCTACCCTGGGGGTCTTCAAGAGGAGGTTAGATGAGCATCTAGCTGGGGTCATCTCATCTAGACCCAGCACTCTTTCCTGCTTATGCAGGGGGTCGGACTCGATGATCTATTGAGGTCCCTTCCGACCCTAACATCTATGAATCTTAACCCCTCTACACCTTCCCGTATTTAGCACTGACTTAAAGTTACTGCAAATCATGAAGACCTTGACTGAGACAGATAATAGAGTAAACATATCCAAACCCATTTAGAATATGGATAGGCTGAAAATAAAAATAACCTTGCACTGGACAGCTCTGAATGATCCCTCATCTAAAAGAAAAGCTTAAAAAATTCTTAAGATTGGATTCCATTCCAGATCTACAAAATTCTTGTGCGCCCATGGACAACAGTTCTTTGATTCAACTTCCTTGCAAGTCCCTGATCTAACCTGAGTATCTGAAGATCAATTCACTGCACTTGAATGCACAGATGCTACAGTACTAAAGAACAAGTCAACACCTAAACTGCCTGATATAGGTCTCCATATTTTACTTGCCAAATTTCTGATGGTATTAAACATTTCTCAGTCAGTTAATCTGTACAGCAAGGAAACGAACAAATGAATAAATCTGTGTATATGCCATTACAGCCAGGACACTTCATGGAATCTACCATTTGCAGTAGACTTCTAGAAAAAGAGTCAAACATTTACACAAATTGCTTTTATACTCTTCTGTATCTTTCCTTTCACAAATCTGAAGACTCCAAACAGAGAGAGGCCGGTATTAAAGGAATTTATGCAAGAACAGTATCGAAATTATACCAGGTCAAATTCCTAATGCAGATTGCTGTACTGGATATAAATACGGCTTTCATCCATGCACCTTAACCTGGTAATATATCATATTAAGCCATACTGACATAAATCCTGCTCTATGTTCATGGAGCACATCTGCATTAGGACTTTCCACTGATATAACCAGATGAATGACTTTCCTGCTTTGCATATTACAGAGTATATATAATCAATGCAGAGCTGCTTTCCAGAGCCTGCTATAGACAACATGCAAAAAAATCACTAAGGGTAGAAACAGATGCGTATCGCCTGACATTACAGTCAGTGCCATAGCAAGGGGGGGCAAGTGGGGCAACCGCCCTGGGGGCCGAAGCAAAGGGGCACCAACAGACACTGCCCAGACAGGGAAGGGTGCAGGACGGAGCCACGCGTGGCACGTTTCGGGGGCTGCGAGGACAAGGGGAGGGTGGCTCCTGTTGCTGCATGCACTCCTAGGCAAGCATGGGGGGGGGGGGAGGGGGGCACGTGCCCCCTGGATCTGTGTGTGGGGCGAGGGAAGGCTGCTGCTGCTGGCTTTGCCCCAGGCACCAAACTTCCGTGCCATGGTACTGGTTGCACTTCCACCACCATAAAAATTATGGCAGCACAAATGGTTAGCAAAAGCCACATCCCTATTCTGTGCAGCACCGTACCAGAGGCAAATTAGTGGCATGACAAAAAGTAGTTCCAAGGAATACCTGGCACCCTGGCCCTCCATGCTGGGACCTGCTTACTCAGACCTGCCTCTGGGCTCTCCAGAAATCTGTTTAGTTAGGCATGAAAACTCTGACTTTCCCCCTTAGGCAGAGGAGTCCCTGGAGATCCCAGGGGTGGGTATGGATAAGCAGGAAAACCCTGACTTCTCTCACTTACCCAGGTCTGTCCCCAAAGATCACAGAATCAACAGTCTAAAGTTTGGCTTCTTCATGTTTGGCTGTTCTAGTCTCAGTTGAAACATCTCAAATGAAAAGATTCAATAATTTTCACTAATTATCTAGTCTAATTATGGCTCCATAAGGAAAGTGAATAGTAAGAGTCTGGAATATTTACTCACTGAATTATAAATATGATTAAAATTTGAGACATGTTAACTTTTATCTCTGCAATATAATTCATCCTTGTTTCATGCAGCATTTCCACAAAGGTTATAATTAGATATTTAATTCACAATTTTGCAGAAACTGCGAAAATCGGGCATAGTCTGCAAAATCTGTGGGGAGTCAGGGGGAGGGACACCTTACTAAAAATAAAATGCCAGCTCCCCAGTAGGAGCCAGTGGCCCTCATGGCCACTGCAGCCTGGTCTAACAGCTGGCCAGGGGATAGGCACAGGGAGCTGCCAGTGTGACAGGCCCTCCGCACCCCTTGCTGCTAACTGGCTATAGGGGCTTCCAGTCATGCAGACCAACCCCTCACCACCCATCAGTAGAGAGGGGTGGGGCTGTGTAACAGAGTCCTCTTGGCCAATCAGCAGCAAGGGAAAGGGCCACCAGGGCCCCTTGGCCAGAGGTACAGGGGGACTCCGCCACAATAAGCCCACAAAAATGGCAGCTGACCCTGTGATCAACCTGTGAAATTGGCTGTCTAGCTCCTCAATTTCAGATACTTAATTATAATTCATTACTTTTTACCCAATTATATACAACAAAAGCAAGATGTCTAGCATGTCAATTTAGATAATGCTACTTAAAACATTATGTATTTTACATAAGTTTGTACAGATAAAATTGGAAGGCAGCTGCCTGAACAGCAATTAAGCAACTGTTTATAGTGGAGAGAAAAAAAAACTGTAACTTAAGTGTAAAATCATCTGTTTCTTCCAAATGTCAAAATGTTAGAAAACCAATCTTTTATACAAAGATGAAGAAAAGGTAGCATCCAAAGGAGAATGCAGGACTCCTCAAACCTGTCCTGACAGCAGATGCTCGATACCCATTTGAACTTGTTGTTAACCATACCAGCTAGTGGAATCAGTTAATTGCAGCAAAGATTCAAAGAGTGTCAGTGGATGTCTTAGGCCACGGGCAGACATTAATTTAATGTGTGATGGGATTTTATTCCATGTCTGGAAAATCAATCAATCAAATCACATGTTCTGCCATGCCAGATGTTCAAGATTGACAAATGCGCAATTTCAGGGATCTGGGGCTCAGATCCCATCATGCATCTGCTAGTATATAAGGAGCCTGGACCAGATCCGGGCAGCCAGGCACTGGAGAACTGTTCCTTGATGCTGCCCTCCTTGGCACGTGTTTAAATTTCCTGGTGCATGGGGAGCCCAGCATCAAGGAGCTGGTCCCCAAGACAGGGTTTCCCAAGTCCCCAGACCTTTGAAGGACAGCCTGTAAGATTCCTGCTCCCCTCCCTTTTGGTGGGGGTAAGACAGAAGGGAGGGAAGGAGAATGAGCATACATGCTTCACATTCAAATCAAAGCACGATTCAAACCAGCCACAAAGTGTGTTCCAAATTTAACAAATAAAATAATAAGCCAGCCACAATATCACAAGATAAACTGCCTGTAGGTGTAGCATGTTAATTTTGTGATAAACAAACTCTGCCATGGCCCATAAACCATAATGAATGGTTTTGTGACCTAGAAACTATTCTTCCACTGCTTTGATGAAATATTTAAGAGCTCCTTGCTGAGTGACAAGGCCAATTAGGCTACCCAGGATGCTGGGTGAACACAACTGCACTGCTTCCCATCTCAGAGAAGGCCTGCCTGGAACGCACAGCCTATTTGAGGACAATGTTGCCAATCACGGTAAATTTATCATGCAGATGTGGCTGCTGCCCTAAGAAATAAGGAGATGGGAAGGTGCACAGGAAAAGAGAAAGGCTACGGAAAAAATAAGTTGCAGGAAAGATGATTTGCTGGTTTGCCTGGAGCCTCAAGAAATTCACCAAAAGAAAAAGGAGTCCAAACCAATCTGGCAGAATCCTCTCCAGTGCCAATAGTAGGCCAAGACAGCTAATTACTCAAAATGACACACAAGGTCTGGGAGGACTGACTTGTGACTCGTAGCTTCTGACAATCTCAGAGCCTTGTCAACTGACAAGGGTTTGGCAAAGCATGCTTATTAAGAGCCCTGAGATGCAACATATATTAACTAGGGTGTCTGGGATAGGAATGGTTACAGCAAAAACTGATGCTATTGTTTGTCATCTAAATGGTGAGATGATTTTTCCAGTCTTGAGAAGTCCATAATAATTAGTGCCGTTAGAAAAATATTTCCAACACCGGTCAGTGCTAGAGTTAGAAGCAACAGATATTTAAGCCTATAGTCAAAGGGACTTCAACTTGTCAGCAAGATAATATTATGCTAATCATTCCCTCATTTTCTTCTATTGACTGAAAGACAGTCATGTGTTAATGGTTTTGCATTACTGCTTCCTAATTTCTCTACACTTCAAATGAGCCTGTCTTTGTGGCATAAAAAGAGGCCCTGAAATAAAAATCCATAGTTCTCTGCCGAGTCTTTAGTCCCCCTTCCTTCTCTAGAAACTAACATACGAAAATAATTGTTGAATTCCCTAAGAGCTGATCTGATACACAGACAAGGAACACTTACTGTAACTATTACAAAGGATACCTCCTCACTTTTATATGAATGAGACAGTGGCATCCATTACTAACATTTATTAAGCTTTAAAGGCAAACAGGAGGCAGACTGCTTATGCAGTAGGCACACTTCATAAAATAAAACATATCAAAAAGTTCACAGGTTCATAATGAAACAACTGTATATTGTATATACACAGTAATGAGGAATAATTAGGGTACGGTAATGGAGGGGTAATATTATTGGAGATATCAAAACATTTCTTAAAAGAAAAGTAAACTGATAGAAGCTACACAATCCACTCTGTATTTAGTTTCACAATAGCTATTATAGGTCCAAGCAATGCATCTACAGCTTCAAAAGGGTGTTACTTAAATAAGCAATAGATAATTATCTGCATTGTAATTAGTCAGGAGTATTTTTTCTACCATTGCACTGGCATTTAAAATGATACCACTAATTAAAAAAGGAAACAAAACTAAGTCTGTCTTTAAAATCATTTATTTCCTTTGTGTTTTATAGTAGAAAACTGGCAAAATTAATCTAGACACATCTAGATTAGCTACTAGGAGAAGTTAATGGACCTGGATTTTTAATTCTTTTGTGGGTTACATTTCACAATCAAATATCAAAAAATACTTAGATACCTTGCTGTTAGTTTTGTCAAGAGAAAGGTCAAGCAACCACATGAAAAATAAACTCTGTAGATGAACATTTTACCTTTTGATGGGCAAGAAGAGGTAGTAAGAAGTGACCTATTCATTTGAAGTATTTACATAGTAATCCTAACATTTCTAACAAACAAATCCACTATATTCCAGTGATTCTCAACCAGGATGCACCCTGGGGTGATGCCAGATTTTTTCAAGAGTGCTATGAGGTGTGAGGAGATAAACAGGTAAGCCCAGCTAATGCTTCTACCTGTCTGGACCACCTCCCACCCCTACTGCTCAGCCCCTGTATAAGCACTGTAATATAAAAATTCATTTGAAATTGGGTGCCACTTAATTCACAAAAGTTATGGAGGACATCGAGTCTAATGAGGGGTGCTTCAAGCCCAGTGAGGGGTGCCTTGAGTCCAAAAACGTTGAGAACTACTACTCTACTTTTTCCTTTGGAGCCCCAGGTTGTCCTTATGAAATGCTGATGACCTGCACCCCTGAATAAAGGACAAATTCCGCTCATTCCCCCTACCCCACCCCCAATTTTAACAGGAGAACAATTTTCTTTCTAGAAGTGGTTTTAACTTTTTATTGTGCAAAAGCTTCTCTGCACATAGAACTGGTCTCAAAGTAATGGCACAATGATTTGTGTGATAACCAGTTATTTGTTCAGTACCTGTAATGTATAGCAGGGGCCTAATATTCAGACAACTAAAATTAGTACCTGGTAATCCAAAAACTGTGTCAAGGCAAATAATAATAATTTTTTTTTAATTATCTACTTGTTTTTAAAGACTGAATTTTCTAAATGTGCATATAATGCCTCCAGGCTTCATGTACCATTATCCCATATACAGCATATTTCTGTTTTTCTCATAACAATGAATGTATTTGATTAGGTGCACAGCCTCTGGACTGAAAACAAGCTATACACTTATTCAAACTCAGTGTATGCAATGCCTATTAACTACAGGGACAAAAGGGGCTAAAGCCTTTCAGACTATTCATTAATGTTCCTTACCTTATTTCTCAGAGTTCCTCCTGTGTCTAGTAACAGCCTGGAAATTGAAAAAGCCTAGTTAGTTCCAGGACGCTTTTGAGGCCTTGAAATTGATGGCTGTTTCACCAATTATGTAGTTAAATGGAGTCAAGATTACCTTATGAAATAGAGAGTAGGTCAAAGACGTCCTTTAAACTTAAGCGGTTTCTGCCCTTAACTGAAACATAGAAACTGAGAGACTGTTCTAATATAAACAGACAAAAACGTAGGGCTAACATCATGTTCAGCAGTTGCCTGGTACGCATTAAGTAGACTATTACCCAAAAAATGGCAATAAGAATTATAAAATTTGCATGACTACTGCTGAAAGTATATAGGTGGAAATGGAATTTAAGACTTTATGATTTCTGTTCAGGCATTGCATAAAACCATAAAACTTATTAAATCCAGTCCTTAAATCAGAATTTGAACCTTCTTTGCCAAGCAGCAGCAGCACCGTTTCCATAATATCTAGGATACAATTCTGGCTGCCAAATGATATATGTTTACAGTTTGCTTCCTATATCTTTATTTATCATAGAAGAGAAGTTAAATCAACACTCCTGTCAGCAGTGCATATGCAGCTCTCAATGTAGGCTTTTTGGGTTTGTTTTTTTTTAGAAAATGTACTTTTTCCCCCTGCATCTCAGCATGACTCCCACTATTCAAATAAACTTTTTAAATTCTGCTTCCAGAAGGTAACATTTCCTACCACGTTCTATTTCAAATAGTACGTTTGTAAAATTTCCTTTTTTTTCTTCAAATGTTTTGACTTGCTTACACCTCTTGTGTAGACTTAAGAAGGCATAAGCACCTTAACTGTATCCTCTTATCAATGCACAGCAGATTCATCGATTAGTTTTTTTCCCCACTCTGAACACTAATAATTACATCTTTGGATTTTTTTAAAATTCTTTTGAGCATGTTTATTCTTTTACATACAAAAATGACACAAGGTTGAAGAAAAAGGGGGAAAAAAACCTTAAGCGCAGTCTCTATATTCTTCAGGCCTCAAATTCTGTCTCTAAGCAAGCTTCACATTAGTAAAGGTAAGAATTAAACCATTTGTTTCAGATTTGACCAAATTAAGATCTACCCATCAACCAATTTCTATATAAAATACTAAAATTTATGTTTAATGTGTACAGTAATCATTCAGTTGAATGCTAAATGTTGAATCTGGCAAATATTTGTATTTTCTAGAATCGTAGAATTGAAGGACTGGAAAGGATCTGTAAGATCAAGTCCGGTCCCCTGCCGTGGGCAAAAAGTTATTGGGCTCATATGAGCTCAACAAGATGCTTGTCCAGCCTCATCTTGAACACCTCCAAGGATGGTGACTGTACCACCTCTGCCGGGAGTGTGTTCCGAATTCTGGTGACCCTTACAGAGAAAATTTTTTTTCTTATGTCCAGCCTGAATTTACCTTCTATCAGCTTAGGCCCATTGGTCCTTGTCCTCCCTTGAGGTTCCTTCCCGAAGGAGTTGCTCCCCTAGATCTTGGTGCTCACCTCTGATGTACTCGTAGGCAGCTATCAAGTCACCTCTCAAGCCTTCTCTTACTTAGACTGAACAGGCCCAGTTACTGGAATCTCTTCTCTTTGGGCCTATCCTCCATGCCCTTGGCCATGCAGGTGACCTTTCTTTGTACCCTCTCGAGCTTATCCATGTCCTTCTTGAAGTGCAGTGCCCAGAAGTGGACATACAGTACTCCAGCTGAGGGCTCACCAGTGCCAAGTAGAGAGGGAGGAGCACTTCCCTGGATCTATTGGCAACATATCAGCTGATGCACACCAGAGTTCTATTTGCCCAGCTGGCAACCCTATCACACTGTTGGCTCATGTTCATCTTCCAATAGACTGTAACCCCCAAGTCTCACTCAGATGCTGTGCCAGCCAGTGGACCACCACCCATAGTGTAGTTATGGTGTAGGTTCTTCCTACCCAGATGAAGAACCCTGCACTTCTCCCTGTTAAACTTCATCTGATTCTATTCAGCCCATAGAACCAGTCTGTCAAGGTCATCCTGGATCCTTACCCTATCCTCTGATGCACCCGCATTTCCCCACAGCTTGGTGTCATCCGCAAACTTAATTGTTGAGCTTCCCACACCCTCATCCAAGTCATTACTAAATATGTTAAAAAGCATGGGTCCAAGCACTGATCCCTGGGGGACACCACTGAAGATGGCCCTCCAGGATGAGGCCATCCCAGTCTCTAAGCCAGTTTTCTACCCACCTCACTGTAGACTGGTTCAGTCCAGTACCCTCCAGTTTGGTTGAGAGTATCCTGTGGAAAACAGAATCAAAAGGCTTTACTGAATTCTAAGCAAGTGACATCAACCTTGTGTCCCTTGTCCAGATGGTTAGTTACCTGGTCATAGAAAGACATTAGCAATATTTACAAGCAATATTAAAAAGGGATTGATAATAAAAGCAATATTAAAAGTAGAAATAATAAAAACATTTTACTATAATTTGTTTTTGTTTTTAAATTTGGATCTTACTTCTTTCTACCTTCATGGAACCCATGTTTTCTGAAGATCTCAATTTTTAAAGGCTTTTTCCAACTGCTTTTTCCTCAGTGTATTTGATAATAAAGTTGAATGCTAACATGCCTTGAAACTACGAAAAACTGATGTATGACTTTCAAACAGTGCTTTTAATTTACAGATCACAAAACAAGGGAATACTTGCTTTGTTCCACAGGCTAAGAAAAAAGAGATGTCCTAAGCTCCAGCTGATGTTCTTGGGCAGTATGGAGATGTCACAGTATGTCCAAGACAAGACAGAATCGGTGTCCTTTAACAAAGGAGTGGCCTATTGGCTAAGCCTATACTACTTCCCCAGATGTCTTAAAAATAGATTATTCAATCTATTAGCTATATTTTTGTCCTATTTATCCTTCCTTTGGAAAAAAAGCCTTTAAGAAGTCTTTACTTTGCTGATACCACATTTTTAAAAGATCCTTGGTGTACTGCACCATTTGCATACTGAATTATTCTTGTAGGTAATTAAACATGTATGCATAGTAGCCAGGCAAGCAAACCAAGCAGCTACTTAATCCACATTTAAAATTATCTTGACCCTTTATAGTTATTCTTTTAGAAATTGTGGGAGCAAGACAATAAGCATTCTGAAGATAAGAACCAAGACCTTGAGTATGATTTCAATTCAGGTGCTACAGCAGGAATGGGCAAAATATGGCCCACAGGCCAGATCCGATCTGCCACGGGATTCTATCCAGCCTGCAGTGATGACCTTATCAAACCGGTACACCGAACTGTAGTTTGTCATGATTTAAGATATTGTTTTTGTCTGCAAGGGCTGCCAGAACCTGGCTTCAAGGGAAGGCTTGCAAGGGAGGTGGTGTACTCCCCTGCCTCGGGGGTTCTGAAGAGGAGGCTGGACATACACCTGGCTAGGGTCGTCTGACCCCAGTGCTCTCTCCTGCCCATGGCAGGGGATTGGACTCCATGATCTACTAAGGTCCCTTCCAACCCAAACATCTATGAATCCCTTGGTTTGTGCCACGGAACATGCAGCCCATCCTGCTGCCCCTGGGTACACAACAGGGTTGGATTGGCATAGCAGCCAGACTCTGCTTCCTGGCAGCAGCAGCTCCTTCCAGCTGCCACTGAGTCACTGCTGGCCCTGGCTGCACTTTTTTGGGTGCCCTGGCCTGTCCAGCCTGCACACCAGGCAAAGCAGGCAGGAGGGCTCCAGGGAGACCAGACCAGGACCCCATGGGCAGGGCACACTCAGCTGGGCAGAAGAGATGGGGCTGCAAGCAGGTGGGGACTAGTGTCTGGGAGTGAGATGGGTGGGTTGGGCAGGGACCAGGGCTGGGCCTGGGGACAAGGATCACTGAGTGCTGAAAAGCACAGGGCTGAGTTCCCCCCTGCCTGTACAACTGGCACCCATCAGAGGGATGTGAGGGGAGCAGATTGCAGCTCTGCCCCAGGGCCCCCCCAGCCTTGCACTGTCACCGACTCATGATCACAGTTCCTGCACTGGCCCCACCTGCTCATGGCCCCATCCCATCTGCCTGGCCAAGTGTACCCTGCCTGCAGGGTTAGTCTCCATGTACTGAGGCAGATCCAAGTAAAACAGCTCATCTCTGGGGTAGGCTCTCATCCTCAATAGCCTCTGTTGTTTCACACTTCATGCAAATTATATTATAGCAATACTTCTTCCAGGGTAAATAAAAGCTGTTTTCTGTTGCTTTAGCACAGGGGTGGGTTGGAGGGCCAGTATATATATACTGTAATTATATATACAGGGTCTTCATAAAGTCCTTGTGCACTGTTAAACTTTAACAACTTAGGTTGCAGGTATAATAGAAACAATTTGTAAACAGCATTTAAGGGCAAAGTTATTAAAGTTTTAGGACAACTACTGTATATAATGCTAGACTTCATAAGTAATAATGAATTTATTCTTATTTAAGATCCTTTGACACATGAAAAATTGATACTGTAGACGAGAAGGCAAACTGTGTCCTATGGCTAGCAAAATTGAAGTCTGTATCAGCTGTGAGAAGAAAATAGTGGTTATGTTGAAGTCTAGAATTGTGTATTCTAGTTGTCATAAAACTCTCTCTAGTAAAACAACTGGTATCTACACTTAAACCTAATGACCAACAAACAAGTCATACTAATGAAAGTGCAAATAAAAGTAAAGACTCTCTGATTTCTCAGCCGTCAGAAGCCTATAACCAACTTAACTACAACCTTCCATCTTCTACTATCTTGTGAAACCTCCTTCCACTTCCATCTTGGTCTATCCCTTCTGGATCAGTTTTTATGTTATTATTGCCTTGAGGTCTGCTACCTCCCACCTCAACTTCCAAAAATCTGTGTCTCATGCATCTTCTCACCAGTTCTTGTGATATGCTGCATATTTCATTCTCTGAAATCTTATCTTACTCAAGACAAGTCTTTTCTGGCCCTGAGCCTGGGTTGGGGCCAGAGTCAGACCCACAACAGCCTCCTGCCCCATCCTATACTTGTCCTCTGTGGCTTCAGTCCCCGCCCCTTCATTCCCCCCCTCCCCAGCTACTGTCAGACAGCATAGCTCCCCCCCCCAACTGTCAAGCACAGCACAGATCATGATTCCACATGCTGTGGTCTGTGACATAGCACGGAACAGAGCTTGAGCAGTGCCAGACAGTAATGGGGGGGGGGGGCGCGGCAGTGGAAAAGTTATAGAGTGAAAAAAAGTGGGGGGTGCAAGCATGTGGAGGGGCCACCTGATCCCTTCCCACCACCACTGTTTTCCCTGCTGTAACTTTTCACAGACTGCTTTAGTTTTTCATAAAGTTCATGTCTTTGCATTTATCCTTTGCAGGGGCATAGACAATTGACCAAGCAGATATCACACTCACTCTCTCTCTCTCTCTCAACACTGCAAGCATCTTTCGTTTACCAACTCTACCTTCTTGACTGAAGTTAGATATTTGTTCTCTACTATAACCTCTGTACCCATATTATGAGCATCTTTTGCACCACAGAACAGTGGTGCAAAAGATGCTCGCTAGTTGCGGGGCGCAGTGTCACCAGGTGGGCGGCCCAGCTCCAAAGCCCTAAGGCAGCCCCAGCCCACACGGCGCAGCCCAGCGCCACCAGCGCCAGCACCTGGCCTGGCCCGGCCCGGCCCCAAGCCTCGCTCCCCACGCCGCACACCACGCTGGAGGAAGCAAATTAGTCATTTGTTTCCTGGCCTAACATCTCCTTATTCAGACAATCTTACCTCTTGGATACTGAAGATGTTCTTTTTATACCATTTCATCTCTGCTGACAGACACTTTAAAGTTCCAGGTATATACAAAGTTCTAACAATCCAAGTTCCAAATTTCATATTTGTCCAAGGCTTTAGTTTTGGTTTCATAACATTACAAATAAAACTATGTATATACATTTGTACAAATCTGTATAAATACAAATTCCAAATGAAAAACATTGTGAATACAAAGACTAAGATAGTAGTATTTAGTCAAAACAAGCACATGGCTGAGTTATAGGTGCAGTAAGGAAGGAAATTAAAACAAAACAAACCTAAAAATTTAACATCACATACCTAATTTCACTCATGAAGAGGTTGCATCCCTACTCTGATTTCAGTAGGGCCAATGTCCACTTATTTTTTCAAGACTTTATTCCTTCAACTTCTCTGAGGTTTGGTTTTCTTACTATCTAGAAGAAGCACACACAGAAGGTTGCCTTAAAAAATACTCCTAAAACAATGCCTTCTACTAGACTTCCTTCAAAACTTCCTCCATCCTAACACTTCCTGGCCCAAAGAGATACTTCCACTTGATTTTACATCGTGTTTGCTGAACCCACAAATGATCCGGAATCAACAGGAATGATTGCATAAAGGATTAAAAAACTAAAAGTGATTACTGCATGTATGCATTTAAGTCTCCTCCCCAAGCTTTCAATTTTCTGCTTGAAATGTATATTCCCATTTCCTCTCTTTTCATTACATTTTATGCCAACACAAACAAAAAGATAATTTTTTTTTTTAAATACTGAGCAAGAAATTAGTCATTTGTTTAAAACAGGGTTTAGACAATGTCATGGAAGCTTCCCAGATTGTTTCCTCACTGTGAAAGTTAAGCTGTTTTTGGAATAAATTCAGAAAGAGAATCACATCAAACAACAACAGAAAAGGGGGTAAGATGAGAGATCGTCATTCCTAGTTTACCTAAAAAGCAAGGTCATACCTTGCCCTTAATTTACACACACCTCAAGGACAGATAATTTGGTCCAATTGTAAATCTATCTGAAGTCTGCATGCCTGACAAGCTTTGTGAAACTCGCCATGTGGCATTTATTGAAGTAACTTCTACAGAAACAAATATTTATCTTTTTTTAAAAATGTATGCATCCCTGGTAAACATAGTCCTCTGTTAGATGGCAGGACAGCAGCTGGGCAAGCTTCTCAGATGCCTCCATGCCAATATATACTTCCCTCCTGATTGAGGTAGGGATGGAATCTCATATTCCACTGCTCAAGCGGTTACCTACACTTCAACTGCCAATTAGCAAAAAGCAAATCAAATCAAATGCATGTTTTTACTTTTTTTTAGTCAAGGCAGTTAAAGGCCCTTGAGGCCTGTGAGAGCAAACAGAGACAACATTTTTAAGAAGGTATAAGACTAAATAAAAACAACTCATTAGTAATGCGAGGAAATCTTTCTGATTCTGTAAGTTTTGGAGTGATGGCTGTAGTTTACATATTAAAATTTCATTTTAAAGTTTTGCAATTTAAATCATGAAGAAACAAATGCCATTCTAGTACTGTAAGGAGTGAAGCACAAAAATTGCAATATCTGTATTGCCAATACTGAGTTCAAAATATTGGCTGTCTGTAGAAACTACCCTAAAAGGGATGAACACACCATCTTCATTTACACGAATGCTAAGTAGCAAAGTGTAAAGTCATCAATGCTAGACTAACCATATCGACATGGCAGCGTTCTGGTTTCTGTAACACTTTAAGACAGGGGTTTTCAACCTTTTTGGATCAGTGTACCCCCAGGGGCTGGACACAGAGCAGTGTACCCCTGGCGGACGAAGACAGAGCAGCAGCAGCTGCCACGTGCAAGCTTTCCCTGCCCCCAATGTCCGGCTGGGTGGGCAGCGCCTGCGCAGCAGTGCAGGATGGTGCGTGGCAGCACTCTGTCCCTGCCTGCCCGCACGTATCCCTGGCTGACAACCCCTGCTTTAAAACAGTCTTGGCATGAAACACAATATTATTCCGTGCCCCCCTGGATCACACAAAATTCCTCCTGCTCTCCAGCAACGAGACAGGAAATCTGTTTAAAACACCAAGTTAGTTTTATTGAAGTTTCCCATACAGAGCAAGAAAAACCACAGAGATAAGAGAAATACTAAGTGGCCAGGAATAGGGAAACAAAGATAAAGATAAAAAATTCTATCTTAATTTCCCCCCCTACACTTATATTACTTTTGGTCATTATATAACAATTCATCTTTAATAGGTTTAAAAGTATGAATTTAAAAACCAAAATATTTGGCTTCCCCTGCAACCAGTTTTGGAGCTAAAAACTAGTACACTGTTAGTTCTTCTTACTTCTGCTAAATTAAATTCACCCATTTAATATTAGACTGCCATAATTTTTACCGTCTACTAATGGGATTAAATCACCACCACCATGGTCACAAAAATCAGCCAATGAGATACTGGGGGAAGGGCAGGAGAAGAAGGGGAGAAGCCCAAGCATTCCAAATTATCAAGAGTTTCACTGTAATCATTGAAGTTTATTGTCAGTTAATCAGACAAATTATAGCAAAATAAATGGAAAAACAAACAACTTTGTTTCGAATTTATGCTCGAAGTCCTTAAGCAGAAGCATTTTAAATGGAAAATATAAGTTGGTGTTACATGTCATTTATGCAGCATTACATTAAAGTGAATGTTATACTAAAGAATATAAAAGAAATATTAGACCTGTTAACTCTCGACAATGTTTTGATTACAAAGAAATCAAATTATTTCCAAAAAAGAAAAACAGAATCCTGAAAATATGCACTTTTGTTCCTTCCTGAAAAGTAATTCATTGCAAGAAATAATGCCACACTTTTTTGGAGCTTTTATAGTGTCACAATACTATATTCAACATCATAAAATATTTACTGAAATTTATTCCCTCTTTCCCCCCCCCCCCCAAATAGAAAGCAAGTTTTAAATCAACCAGGTCTCAAATTTCTCCCTGGTAAAGTATTACCATGCTGGACACATTTTCAAAGGCGTGAATCAGATCGTTTGCATTAATGGGACAAACAATGCTAGTTGTATCCTAGTTTGATTTATTCTGGAAAACGGAAGTACATGGCACAAGCTAAGACACCGCTTCTTAAGACAGCAAAAGATGCTACAAATCTCCACAAGATATTTAAGGATTAGAAAAGAAAATGGTGAAGGAAAAAAACACTGGGATCAAGAGAAATAAATGTGTGCTTCGTTAGTACACAGACGATAACAAAGCAACTGAAACGAGCTTTCCAAAGGGAGTTCTTACATCAGCAGTAAACAGAAAAACAAGACCAGGACTTACCATATAAATTATTCTGCTCAAATGAACAAGATGTTACTCAAAACTGAAATGTATTGTAATCTACAAAGGAAAAGTGTTGAGGGGAAAAAAGTGAATCTTAAAGAGATTTCCAAGCTCTCTGAAAGGCACGTGCATTGAATGTGCATATTCTCAAATAATGTAATAGCCGAAGTATATAAAAGACACTGCAAATAGCAGACAACGTTTACCACAATGTTAACTAAAGAACTTCTTCCTTCTTTCACCTGTACACACACACGCCTCCTTTAAGACTAAGAGAAGAATTGCAAGCAAGCAATACTATCAATGGTTAAATAAGATCGGCAAATGGCCTTTATTTCTATTCCACAAGGATCTGTTTTAGGTTCGGTACTGTTCAACAGTCATTAATGACTCGACTATAAAAACAGCAAGTATACTGATCAACAACAAAACTTGTGACGGGGTACAAAACACGTTAGGGACCGCAAGACAAAATTAAACAAATACAAATGTACAGTATTAGAAAAGAAAAAAAAAAGCCACAGAATGGTAGATAATTGGGCATGGCAACACCACTGCCAGAAAGGATTTGTGGCATACGGTGGATCACAAATTCAACACAAGTCAATAATGTGATGCTATCACAAATCAATTAACAGATCATTGTATGCAAGAGACTCAGGAAGTGACAGCACCACTCTACTTAGCATTGGCTAGGCTTCAGCTGAAGTCCCACGTTACACTTAGGACACTGCAGTTTAAGAAGCGTTTATGAAAACTAGTGAAGATCCAGAGGCAAGTGATGAAGATGACAAAGTCACGTCAATGCATGCTACATTAAAAAAGGCTGAAAAACTAGCTTCATCTATTTTGGAGAAACGGGGATTAACAGGTCACATGATAGTTTCCAAATAATTGAATGGCTGCCATAAAGATGTAGAAATGCTGCTGTTCCATACCACAGTGGGCTGGATAAGAATAAATGGATTGAAACTACAGCACAATAGAATTAAATCAAAAGCAAAAAAAAAAAAAAAAGCTTCCTAACAGAGGAAAGAATAGGGCAATGGAACAAGCTCCCTAGAAAAGCTATGGAACTTCCCTTGTTTTGAAAACAAGGGGCTAGATAGGCATATATCAAGGATGGCTTAAGAACAACAAATTCTGCATGGTAAAGGAGGTTGGACTAGGTGACCCCCTAGGCTAGAGACAGACATGAAAAAAGCTGGAGGCTGAATTGATTCAATTTTTGCATGTTAATGGAGCAGGGCCAGAGGTTGTCAACCAGGGGTATGCATACGCCATGGGACCTTTCAAAGTACCCCCAGAAGTATGTGGGGGCAGAGCGCCACCACCCCATGCCACTGCTTTACAGGAGCAAGGCCAGGGTGGGGCGTGAGCAGGGCTGCCACCACCCCCTCCCCTCAGGGGTCCACTTACTAAAAAGGGGGCTGCTGGGGGTACACTTATTTAAAAAGGTTGAAAGCCCTTGGTCTAACCTGCAAAAATTGAACCAATTTACAAGTGAACTTTTGATTCCAAAAATGAAGGCACATGCCTGCAGTGGCTCAAGCTAGAAGCTGTGGGGCACTAGAACAGCCCTCCCCTTTTTTCCCCTCAGCAGCCGCAAGGCTGGAGGGAAGCTGACCTGAGGGGTATGGCCAGGCCCCCGCATGGGCTAGTTATGATTGCGGAGCAGTTTAAACCCCTACCCTGGCCTGTAGGGACCCCAGCCAGGGTGTACCTGGAGGGGGAGAAGCAGCCGTTGCCAGGCTTGTCCCCGAGATCAGACACTGGCTGGGATGGTGTCATATTGAATGTAATAATCTGAATGCTTGTAATAGTTGCCCATTAGCCAGTTTAGGAAAAAGACAAGATTCATCTTCTTATCTAGGCCATTTTTTTGGCCTACGTGAGGAAGGTCCTGGCCTTGCTCAAAGCCTCAACTCTTGAATTTTATCTCTAGAGGCCTTTAACAAAGTTAACCTAAAAACGACCCTTCAGCAAACATCCCACATCCTGAGAGATCAAACCCTAGGGGCTTTTGAAAGGGTTGGAAAGAAAGGTCACTGCAGTGGTGTGGAAATTCCCCAAAGTAACTAAATGGTCAACAAAAGGAACTGAACCCAGCAGAAATCTGTTAAGAAAGATCCGAGCCCAAATTTGGCAGCAGTAACAGGTTTGAGTAGGAGGGGCCCAAGACAGCAACTCACTCAATAAAAACTGTAACCTACTGTCCCAATTTGGAGGTAACCTCACTTGCAGAGCAACGAGGAAGAATCGCAAGTGTAGGGCAGATCAGACTGATCAGCTGAACCACCCTCTCCATGAACACGAATCTCTTAGTTCACGCTGAAGCTGTGGAGCGCCCGAGTGGGACTGAAGGAAGGGGACTTGTTCCTTTCACTGCTGAGGCCAGCCCACTGAACCATACTGCTGAGGCCAACCCTTTAAATTGTACTACTGAGGAATGAAACCATATTTAGGTGTTTGGCTTCTTGGAATTCTAGGATTGTTAGTAATAACTTTTCTGGTTAAAATTATATAGTTAGTTGTAATTATTTTAAAGAAGTGCATTTAGAGCATTGTTTCTGATATATGTAGTTATTGTGTTCTTAACGTTTGTGGTATTTCTTAAAGCTAAGCAATGTTATATGTGTAGCAAAGAAATATAAAATAAAATTGTGTTGTATGAATTAAGTGTGCAATCATTGTGAAATCGTGCAATCAACTAAATACTCCCCCATCCAGGCACATCAAACGAATCAGTAAGTTGTGTGGGATCTTCTCTATTCCATAACCCACTATAGGCAGGTGGCACCTCAAGGAAACTCCCCCGTCTCTGGGCGGGCAGCTTTTCCCTCTGCTCCTGCTTGGGCAGCAGGAGTCTTGGCCAGAGCTACGTGGCATAACCCTGCTATCTGCCCAGGACTGGGACTACAGGGCTGAGCCAAATCTCTCTGTGGGTGCTGTTGAGGGTACACACAGAGGGGCCAGCCCAGGCTCTGCCGTGGACACCGGGCCCTTCTCAGCCAACTGCGGCTCGGGCTGAGGGACTGCACAGCCAGATTGCTCCCAGCTCCCCATGCACAGGCTGGGTTGGGCTGTCATGAAGCTGCAGCCAGCTGGGAAGAGCCCAGCAGGGCCGGGCCAGGCCATGAGGGCAGGGCCCTTTCTAGTCAGCTGTGACTCCATGACAGCGTGGCCTGGCAATACAGGGGGGTGGCTGCGCAGCCTGCTGCCCGGGACAACTCAGAGGCGCTGGCAGGCCCTGAGCCTTGCAACCACCCACCCACCACAGCTGCCACTGCACACCACAGCTGCCGCTGCTGCCGCCCCTACCCCTGCTGCACTGTGCTGCTCCGGGTGGGTGGATACTTCAGCCCCTTCTGCCCAGCAAGTGGAGCTCTGGCTCCAGCTGCCTTCCACCCACCCTGCCTGCCCACAGGGGCTGTTCATCATGCCAGGCAGGCAGAGCAGGTGGAAGGTGGCCAAGAGCTGGAGCTCCACCCTCCCCCACCTCCCAGAGCAGCACAGCAGGGGCAGAAGTGAGAGCAATTTTTTTGCAAAAAAAAGTTCATTAATTGCTAGCTTTTGGGCGCACGCACCAGGCATTGGAGACAAGATTGTAAAAGTTCTCCTGGGTAGAAATGAAAGTTTATATTTCATAGGATTTCACAGAGAAGTCAATAGATGGAAAACTCCTCTGGGCAGGCAGTTCATAGCTGATACGAAGCCTTTGTTTTAAAGTACTTTGCATCATCACAGATCCTCAGAGGAGGTGAGAAGGTGGTGCTACCCTGACCAAACAACACAGCCCATGTGAAGCAGCAGCAGCAGCAAGGGGTTTTCCCAGCCTGCCGCAGTTGCTTAGGCACTGAGAAGGAAGGAACAGGCAACATGGATTGGGGATGGGTTTAAACTTTTAGCCTGTTATCTCCCTCCAGCTGCTTTCCAGGCACCTGTGAAGGAACAGCTAATGGCTTAACTAACAAGTCATTAGGCTGCCTGCTGTTTTACTTTTTAACCTCACAGGTTATGGGTACTAATCCCACCTCACCTCTCCACCTCCTCACATCCTTGCTCCTCCGTCCGTTCTGCCTTCCGTTTCCTGAGGCACTGTATCACTTCCTCTCCCTGCCAGACTGCGCCCCGCACTGAACGTTAATCAGTAATGCATTACTGGAATAAGTATACTCATTGTTTAAATGTTTAACCTTACACATCCCTAATAGGTATCCACTCAATTTAAAAAGCCACAAGATTGTATCTTAGGGGAAAACTGAAGTCCACTGCGAAGATGAAGCAGCCATCTGGAAAGGGTTACAGGATTCCTACTTAAAACACACAGCTATGCAGTTTATAGGGAAGCAGCAGCTGGGGCAGACGGAAAGGGAATTCCCTCTTTTCCTGTTGCTGGGGAAGGGAAGGCAAAAGCTTCTAGGGGACTGTAATCAACATGCACGTTTCACATATGTTTTGTTTTGTATGATGTCTTTTGCTTTAAAACCATAAATTATGCCCTGAGGCAAGGGCCCGTGTTTGGCTCCTATCCCTGACTGGTAAGCAGCCCACCAACATCTAACAAAAGTAGGCTGTTGCTCATGAAAGCGTAATCATTTCTGAACAAGTTAGTCTCTAAAATGCCAGCCTGTTCTGCCTTCTGCCACCAACACACACTCATGTATTTCCCAACAGTCTTTGAGGGAAGAGACAGAAATAGAGAGAGGAGAGAGAAAAAAGTAATGGGGAAAAGAAAATAGAGAGGCACCGCCAGGTAACAAGATAGTGGTCTTAGCATCTCTCACTTGCTCTCTCATTAAAGCAAGACAAAGGAGAACTGTAATCTGGATTCTGAAAGGGGATAACCGAGTAGTTTTGCAAGTGTATCCACGACACTGCTTGGGAGAAGGCATAAAGAAAAATTTGAAAATTTAACAAGGATTAAAATCCCAGGCCAACCATAAAGATGACAGTGACCCTAGCAAAAGACAGAGGGAGCAAATCATATTTGCTGCAATCCGGCTACATTTTTCAAACATGGAAGGAATCAAAACAACAAGAGAGTTTCTCCCTGCTTGCAGCTCCACTCCTGCTTTACTCAGCACTCAAACAAAAAGCTGCCTTGGCTTTGAGTTCTGTGTTACCAGCACTTCTGAGGCATTAATTGCCTTTCTTTTCTCTCTCTGGCCTGTTTCAGTTTCTCCTCCAACTATACCCCTCCTACTCAAAACTCTTCCATCCACATCCGTCCAGTTTCTAAGTGGCCTCACAAGCACACACCTTTAGTGTGAGTGGTGGGATATCTAAAAGGACTTCATCCCAAATATTTCCCTAAAGGAGCTTTTCTCTTAGAGCATAATGAACTGGAAGGTGACAGCTACATCCACAAGTTCAGACATTTTACCCAAACAACAAAAACAATTTGCAAGGCTTGATGGCCTTGCTATAGTTTTAAGAAGTCTCGTGCGAAAAGAAACAAGCCCTACACATACTTCTGTATAGCAGAATAGTTATTCCCAATATCAGATGAATTTCCTATACAGGTTTCCCTTGTTTTATGATGTACATGCGTTCCTGGAAAATGGCGCATAACAGGAACCCACTTCACAATGTAACAAATAGGGGTAAGTTCCAAGACCTCAACTTTAATGACCCTCATTCAAGTGGTAGAAAACCCATTTCTACCACTTTTACAAGACATATTTTGGTACTCACCAACAGCAGACAGTACACACAAGCACAGGGAGAGGGGTAGGTGAAGGCTAGCGGGATGTTTAAAAGCCATAATGGGGATGGCAACTATAGAAACACGTGCTGCAGACAATGAATGACCAGCACAGTGTCTCGGACGGCCAGAGCCGACTCAAGGTGATCTAATAATTACTCGTTCGTTGGCCGGGCTGGTGAATAGAGAGGCCGACAAAGCTTAACGGTTGTAAAACTTTACTTACGCCGCTTATGGTTGTGACGAAAACGGTCCAGTCGTCTGAACAACTATGTCTTTTGTTCCAGCTGATAAGGCTCAGGCTAGCTCATCCGTCTACAAATCAAGCCGGCGGGAATAGGGTACGTCTGGGATTGCGCTCGGTGACGGGGAGAAGAATCGATAGGTGATCAGTCTATCGATCAGCTCAGCCGCAAGTCAGATCTCTTTTAGAAGCACTCTAGCGTGCTCAAAGTTCTCCGACTTGGGCGGAAGTCGCACGAAATTTTAAACGGCTAGCAAGTCAATTACTAGCCGCCACGTAGGAATAATTTAGAACTGGCCAATAGCGGGACACAAATTTGCATTCGAATGGCGGGAACTCTCTTGCACCGGGGGTTTTCTGCTGCAACAGAAAACCTTTACTTTGCAAGAGGCTCTCATGTGGCGGGAAAATTCCATCGTGCCGAGGCACCAAAATCACTGGGTTGTGACACACAGAACTACAAAAGAGACTATATTTTGGTTCACATCACTTCCACAATGCACTGCACAAAGCATCTGACTGCGGGCTTCCACCACACCGGTCGCATAAGAGTGAATTTACCTCACATATAACAAATTTTTGATATAAAAAGGATCATCGCATAAGAGCCAATTCGCACATACAGAACCCACATAAAGCAAGGGAAACCTGTGTTGCACAGATCACGTGACTTCCACATGCTCAAAGGGGATTTGGATCAAAAAACCTAATCACAACTTCTCTCACAATTACAAGATTTCAGTTCTCATGACAGCCATTCATATAAATGATTAAATACATTTTTTTTAAAGTAGCCTAGGAAATAGGATAACAACTTTACAGCTTAAAAAATAATCAATAGTGGTTTTCTAAAATAAATGCATTCTTTAAGATTGACCATTATATTCTAAGGGAGCACCTTACTACACCACTCTTTATTCATAAAAGGAGGTATCCCCAAAGCTGAAACATTCTAGTGTTCCCTAATAAAATTCTGGGAGCAGAAGAGTCGGTCATTAACCACAGCACCATTTTCAAACTGTAGAACTAAACATTAATTTAACACAATTTTAGTTATGTATATATATATCTATTACCAGAGCTACTCGTCTTAAAATCTGATTTTATTTCTTCATTACCCATTTGCTCTTGCTTGACAAGGAAGCCAAGTCAAAATGGACTTTATATCCTATAGCAAAGCACCATGATGTCAAACAAAAGTTTGATATTCACTGCAAGATTAAACCAGGCAGATTTAGGAGGCAGATCTTTTATCCAAACACAAATTTAGTCTGCAACTTCAAGAGACGGGTGCAGGAAATTATTTTATTTTTTGTTGTCGTAAAAAGTTGCTTTTTCTATTTTGTTCTACTTTGAAGGAATGATGTCTTACTATCAGGCATTAACTTTTTTGACATACATTTAAGAAATGGAATGATACTTGCCAATGGTTTATAGATAATCCGGGTGAGAAACTAACAACTTCTTATACATGTCCTGAGATTTTTAAAATTACAGTGCAACCTATATTTTCCCTATAAAAAACACAAATTTCCCCACGTTTTTATAAACATTGTACATAAACATCCCAGGTGACTATATCTTTTTAATTACATCTGTTCATTGCCACCATTCTACACACCATTATTAATATTGCATCATAATAAGCAAGACCAGTCTCAAAAGCAGCAACTAAAATATATAATTATTTAATCTAATTCCAAGCTTTTCCAAAAAAATCTCTCTCTCTCTCTCTCTGTCTCTCTCTCTCTCTCTCTCTCTCTCTCTCTCACACACACACACACACACACACACACACACACACACACACACACACACACACAAAGATTTGCATGTGCATCTTATTCTACCTACTATTTTTTCAGTTTTTCAAGCATCTTGGGTTTCAGACCTGCTCTCGATTAGACATTAACAGCAATGGACTGCTATTTCCTCTGTAAAAACATTACATGGAACTTCACTGCCATCAAGTCACTACCAGCCCATCATGAAGTAAACATCCATCTGGCAAGTCAGGCAAAATTCAGAGCTTTGCACTGTGATCCCCAGGAGCCTATTGTACCAGTGTGCAGGCTGGTTTGATTATATAGGCACAGCTGATCTATCCCTCACTAGTACAGGATTCATTAGCCACATGACTGGAAAGAGCAAAGAATGATCCGTGTTGCAATGGATTCTGTTTTCATGATATTCAAGCTACAATGATGTATATATTTTTTAAGTTTTACCAGGAGAAGAAAAGCAAGTTAATTATATGTAGAGTAAAAATCTAATAACTGTTCTGAAACCATTCGCCACAGTTTGTACTTATAAGATATGACCAAAAATTCTCATTTTCTTTCCAAAACTCCTAGGAGAGAAATTCTCAATCAAAGAATTCAATTTTAAAATAAACTACTTGGAAAGAAACAAAAAGCTTGGTCATCTATGCCAACATGTCAGTTAGATGTGACTTCAGTAGCTACAAAAGGGATTTGTAAATTAAGTATTTGCAATATTATTTTTGTGCACAGCAGCTTATTTAGGTCAACTATATATACTGCTAGCCATTTAAAAAAAATCTAAGTTCTTGCTTCATTTCCCATGATGGCTAAGTGTCAATAAGTATGGTTGCTCATATCTTGTGCCTCCTCATTGCTGGAGTTATTTTTCCTGTGCTGTTTTTTTGGGGGGGGTTTAAGGAACAGAAAGGAAATGTGGATGACTGGCACCGATGACATGTCCACGCCTCAGCAATAGCATACTCCAACTAGGCCATTCGCAAGCAAGACCTAAACCCAAATCTTTAAGCGTCTCATGCTAGGTGGTAATACCAAGTGCTAACAACATAACAAAGACTGAGAAAAAGGTGAACTTTATTCCCGTCTACTCTCTCTGACACTGCCTTCTATTTTCTAACAGGAACATTTTATATAAATTGCAGGGGTTTTCAAAGTGGAGTTTTCTCACTCTCAAAATACAAAAAATTATGTTCAGAGGTTTTAATTGCTAGCTGGGGAATGGGGAAGTTCCATCCACCCCCTATCTGGATGTATTGTCCCCTGGCATCCAAATTATGGCTGGGCTGTTCCTCTGCACCCCAGCACATCTGGATTGGGCTACTCTGTGTCCACTGCAACCCAACATGATCAAAATCAGGGCTGGGCTGCCCTTCACTCCCCACCGTATTCAGTATTAGGGTCACTCCAACCCACCCCCCATGCATCCATCCAGTGGACAGATCAGGATCGGGCTACATACTTGCCTGTGACAGGATCCTCCAGCCCCGTGTCCCAGCTGACTCGAACCCACTAGCCACACCTAGCCTGCAGCCACACCTGGCACTACCTATCCAGCCCGCAGAGTGAAAACATTGGGCACCATTGCTTAAGAGCACTTATTTTTTAAAATCAAATTACTCAATACAGGGAGTTAGCCGAGCGAAGACACTCAGAAACAGCTATGAGTGGTTCCGAGAGAAGTAGACTCTACAGGGATAGGCAACACACAGAACCACACACAGACGCACATGCACACACAACGAAACACAAGCACACACAATACCAGACATACGTGCACATGTGGCCAGGCTGCTGGGCTGCAGGACAGAAACTGACCAAATAATGCCCTGGGCTTGCCAGTGCCCCGTGCTTCCCCAGGGAGCCAGCCCCAAAACTGCACCTTGGCCCACTGAGGCCCCAGTCCCAAAGCCTGCCCAGCAGCCAGTTGCAGGTGGTGCGGGGAGGGGAGGGAGCTATGGCCATCCCAAAATTCACCTTAGCCCACCCCAGAGGCCCCCACCTCCCAGCACTGTCACCACCTGCCTGCCTCCTGAAGCTGAGCCCACAAAAGGTGCGGCGCCCCTGGCAGGGGTGGCACCAGCCTCTTTCCAGCAGGGGGGGCTGGGCGACAAGGCAAATTCTGGGGTGCCCATAGCCCCCCCAAGCCTCCCCCAGTGGGCTCCAGAGCCCTAGAAGGGCTTTGTATAAATCGGCGGCTGCACACTTGCCACCAGCACGGAGCTGATGCCGAGGTGAGCTGAACCCACCCACTCCGGCCTGCAGTGCAGTCCTCCCCAACTCCTCTCACTGGGAAGAGGCTGGTGCCACCCCTGCAGCCAGCCCGGGCTCTGTGCAGTTGCTGCCAGCCATGGAGCTCAGGTTGCTTGCAGCACGGCTTGCAGATTTCCAGCCATCTACTAGAAGCAGGCCAGGCTCCTTGGCTGGCAGCAGCTGCCCAGAGCCCGGATCAGTGGTGGCACGGCAATCAAAATGGCCTTGCGTGCCATGCTCTGGTATGCATGCCAGGGGCTACCAATCCCTGAAGTAGACAATTGGAGCACAGGGGGTTATAGTACTTAAAGCAGAGAGATTCACATAACCCCTGTTAAATTACTAAAGAAATAACAATGTTACACATACAACTCTACAACCTGAATATATAATAATGGCCTTTCACCAGAGTGCAGGGTTTTACATTTTGTATGACTAGGAAATAACTGTACAGTGAGTGCTGACTTGACCTTCATAGCCAGACTTCAATAAATTACATTATTCAGAAGTAATGATATAATTGTGAATTTAACTGCACAGAACCACTGAATTCCGATTTATTTGGACAGTACCATTTCAGTGTAGGGTACCCAAATTTATCATCTCACAGTATCCTTAACAGTTTAAAAACAGTTACAGTATACAAAAATGCATATAAATAAATAAAACTTCAGTCTGATAAAAATCAGATTTTAGCAGAGATCTAATTACTACAGTATCCAAAAAGTACAGTATTTTTCAATTAAAAGTAAGTGCAGCACTTTACAAATAATTACTGCTGCATCTACAGCAACACATTTGAGGCTGCTTTCAGACAGCTCTGAAAATTATTTTCAAGTCAAAAGAACAAGCAAAAGACTACCTCTACCTTGCTTCAAAGCGGAGCAGACTTTCACTTATCTCTTCCTCACCCTTCTCCAGAACTTTTGTTAGCGTTACTCAATGGTTGACCAAAGTCAGAGGCCCTTCTGATTAACAGTTAGCATCCTGTCCCTTTTTATACATGCGTTTGAGGTCCTTTGTCTTTTGGCAGTGCTACTGGTTAGCACAGCTGCATCCATCTGACCCATCTGTGCTATGATGGCAACATACATAATCTGCTTGCAGCAGATTTTTTTTTTTTTTTTTTTTTTTTTTTTTTTTTTACAGTGCTTCCTGCACAGCCAGCTCATCCTTTAAAGAGATTAGCAACCTCATCATGCCTCCAGTTGAATGACTGACATTGTTGTGAAGACATCACAATAGGTTGGAAGGGTGGTTGATCTGCTCAAACATGAAGGAAGGTGGACCTGCACAAAATGGCATCACAAATTTTGCCTTTCATTTATATTATGATAGGCTACATGCTTTGTCCGACACCAATAACAGTCAAGGATAAACGTATGACCAAATTGTTGCCTCATGCAAAACATTATCAGCATCCAGAATGGGTACACCCTTCATCTTTTTAATAGTAAATACAAATATGTATGTTCTGTAGCATGAACTGATTTCACTTCACTTCATAAATCTACTGGATATAAAAACTGATGGACTCAATATAGACATTGGATTATGGCACACTATAACCTGCCTGATATCTGACTCCCCAGGTACCTCTCCACTTTTACCTGCTACACCCCCCTCACCACCCCCTCCCAGCCTCTCACCCCCTGATGCCTCAATTTACATTTTCACTGACTGGCTCTCTTGCATATCAGCTGAGCCTCTGGCTTCTTTAATATTCATTCCATCCAGGAAGAGCACACACCAACTGCAGATGCTTCCTCAGCCTGACGAATTGTTTTTAAACTGAAAGCTTGCCAAAATATATTTCTCCAACTATTCAACAGGTCTAATAAAAGATATCAGATTGACCCAAAGAACCTTGTCTGCCTTGTGTGTGTTAAGGCAGAACAGGATGAATGCAGCAGGAACGATAGCCTGTAACAGGGGGCTTTCCTCAGTGCTGGTTAGATCTCGGCCTGCCCACCTGTTTCTGGGACAACCGCCTGCCCCTCTTTTGTCTGCCATGCCTTGATGGAAAAGTGATTCAGATGTTACCTAGGCAGGAGGCCCCGGATGTCTAGGGGTGACATCCATTCCGCAACTCTACCTCCCCTACACTGCGGCCCATGCCTCACAGATGGCTTTCCCCAGCCAGGACTGTGCATGTGTGTGGTGGCTGGAGGTTATTAGGTGCCCCTTTCACCAAAGAGGCATTTCCTGGGAAAATTGCATTTTCCAAGACTGCCGTGCCACTGAGATGGAGAAGCATTGCCATGGCAGTCAACTGTTTCACCTCCCTGGCCCCGCTGATCTGCCTTTGGCAGTGCTGGCAGGTAGCATATCTGAGATCATCTGCCAACTCAAAATGATCCCACACTACACTACCCACACCCACTTCTTGGTTGCCCCTCCCTTATCCCCCTACTCAGCAGGCAGAGGCACAACAACAGGGGGCAGGTGGCTCAGCTTCCCCACAACCTCCTTCGAGGTGCCTCCCGGAGAAGGAGACCTTGGGTCTAGGGGAACTTTGAGAGGTGAGGAGCACAAACTTGGATTCCTCCTCCTTCTCCAGAATTTCCCTGGCTATGGCACTCAGCTACCCTGCTTCTAGATCCAGCTCCTCCTCTGGCATGCTCATGCTAGGAGGTGGTGCAGGTAAAGGGACAGGGATAGGTACTGATCCCACCTCCTTGCTCCCACTGGCAGCAGAAGACTCATGGCTGCCAGGAAAGAGGACACACCTATGTTGGGGGGGGGGGGAGGGGGCTACAGGTCTCCCCCTACCCCCTCTAGCCCCTCTCCCTCCCCTGCCAGAAGACTGGATACCTGCCTTTCCAGCACACTTCATAACATCTGCTGTGCTGGAAAAATTGTGTGTTCACCTCTTGAAGGCTCAGATCAAGTGTAGTGTCTTGTATGTGTTCAATATATGTATGTGTGTATGCATAATACACCTACTATCAGTTTAGTGCATGCACACGCATGTAATATATGTGCTTTCCTGCACTGCCAGGGAAAAACACAGCTTTCTTTTTAAAAAGTGTGTGTGGGGGCGGGAAAAACAACAAGAAAAAATAAGAGGATTTTGGGGAAAGAAAAAGTTGAAAGGAATGGATTGGATAGGGATAAGTTGAGGGATTCTAGGCAAGGGTAATTAGTAAGGTGTATCCAATCCTTTCCAAGAAGATAGACTAGCCAGAGAATGACTAGGAAGCCAGCCACTGCTGCTAGTACCTTTGACACTATGTTTCTTTCAGACAGACAGCTTACAAAAGGCAGAAAAAGGCTTCACACAGAGCCTTACATGCTGTTTCTACGTCCCTCCCCCAAAGCACTGTGATTGGAAGGGATTTCAGAAAAAGATCACAGTCACTGGCCAACTACAGACGCCAATCTCAGAGCAGTCTTTTGACCTCCCGCTTTCCCCCCGCCTTCTCAGTTTCTGTTTCCCTGCAAGACCACCTGCCAAATCACCAAATCTTTTCCGAATCTATTCAGATGCTTCTAATTGATTCAGAGCTTTTAATGGGCCTCCCAATTCGATTTGGCTACTGAAGCTTCGCACACCCCTAGTTCTTAAGTATCCATGACTAACGGTGAAGTATAATATATGCAAATCACATAAATGCTGTGCCAAAGCATCAAACAAAATTTGGCAGCTGAACTGGCAGGGGTGGGGGCATGAAAGTGACCAAATTTACTGTGACAGGGCATAAACCCCCAAGCCCTTCATGAACAGCTGTTGCTCCCCACCCATTACCCATATGAATCCTACCAAAATCTTTAGTGATGGATTAAAGGAGTTTCTGCTCAGCAGAAAGTTAGGAGAACCAAACTGTTGCAGAGGGAGAAGGATTTCTTATGCTGTTGCAACTCTTATGGCAGAGAGAGAGAGGATATAGCATTTTGGTATTTGCTAAATGTGTGATGCAACAGACAGACTGGAAACACAATAGGGCCCTCAAGTAAAGGATTTATTACTCTTTTGCTTACTCTAAAATAAGTGCCATTTTGAAAGAAACATACACACTACTCTGTGCATAAGGATGCACAAAGAAGAGGAAATACAGCCTGCCCTGAACAACAGAAGGAAAGGCAGCAATGCTGTGAGGGATTCAAATTGAGGCAGATGGGTAGCATATGCCAGCTGAATCTATCTGAATCTGTCTCTACAACACCCAAATTGATATGGAGGCCTTGAAGTTAATGGGACCCCAACTGGCAGAATTGCCTAAATTCAACCTATCATCATTCCTTCTGCTTCTCTCAGCTGAAGAATGAAAATTAGATTTTTTTTTTTTTTTACCCATATGTGCTATAAGTCTATATCTGTAGTACTAATCCCACTCATGTAAATTTTGAGTTCTAGATTTCTGAGTACACAATGCTATCATTAAAATTACATTTGAAAAGTTAATGGCTTACCTCCTAGTTCCTTTTGGTTGTTTTTCCAAAGAAAAAATACAAAACCAAGACAGAAATCACTAAAATAGAAAAGTAATTCTGGAAGGTGTCCTGCACTGCGATTGTTCTGCATAGAGGCAGAAAAAGTTATACTTTGATCAATCTGGCCGATCTAATATGGTCTTTCCTTTAATGGGAGCAGAGCGTCTACAACCCTCCAAGATAGCTGGTTTCAATGATCCAACTACCCTTATAGTTGGATTTTTCTCTAATATTTAACTGAATTCTTTGTTGTTAGAAATTAAACAAAATTTCTTCTTGTACTTCTCCTTCCCTATTCCATGAATATGGAGACCAATTTAGTCACCCTCCTCTTTATGATAACCTTATATACTGAAGGACTGATGTCTATACTCCTTTAGTTTTCCTATTTTTAAAAGGAAACAAATCCATTTCCTCCATCTTTTTCCCTTAAATCAGATATTCTAAACCTTTCATAATTTGCTTTACTCTCTATAGTACTCTCTCCAACTCATCTATACCTCTCTTAGAGTGTGGTGTCCAAAACTGGACAAACACTACAAATGAGTCCTCACCAGCATCAAGCAGGGAGAAATAATCACCTATCCATACACAAGACATATTCCTGGTAAGAAAAGTAAGAAGATTTGCTTTCCTGCAACAGGATCACAATGTTGAATAATATGGTAATGCCCAGATCCTCTTCTGCTGCCTACCCAGTTATTCCAAATTTGGCACTTTTTATTTCTCCCTCTAAAGTATAGTATTCCAAATTAGCTTTTACTAGATTCCAGTTTGCTAATTTCATACCACACCTCACTTCTTTAATTCTGTATCATTTTAAATTCTGATCCCGTCTTCCACAGCATTTGCAAACCCTCCCATTTCCATGAAATCCGTAAGTTTTATAAATTTACTCTACATTCCATCTTTTAAGTAATTAAAATATAATCAGAGCTGGGGCAAAAATCAGGCACATCAAGAATTCCATATGAAATTTCTTTTCAGTTTAACAGTTTCATTTGGTAATCGCCTTTTGAATATGGCTTTCCTACCAGGTGAGCATCCACAGAACGGTGATTTCAGCTAGAATATTTCCCTAGTTTGCTTAAAAAAAAAAAATGCTACAAGTAAGTATCAAAAGCTTTGCTGAAGTCAAGACACATTACATTCTACATCCCTTACATCCACAAGCTTAGTTATCCTGTTCAAGAAAAAGAGAAGAAAAAAAAAAGACGAGGACTATGCCTGGTCATGTTTCCTTTTCTAATATATATTAGGATAATTACTATTAGGGTCCTGTCCTTTGATTGCTTTATGAAACTCCTTTTTCTCATTAGATGGTCCTACAATAGGTAGAAATATACTCTATTTGCAATTTTGCATTTTTTGTGCAAACTGCAAAAAAAGCAGTTTCCACAAACCCCACAAAAATGGCAATCCCTGCAATCTTAGCACAGAATTGCTAGAGGGGGGAAAAACAAAAAAACCAACCCCCCCCCCCAAAAAAACTCGTGCCCCCCCAAAACAAAACAAAACAAAACACACCTTAAAGTTCTTGCTCACTAGTGGAAGCCAGTGGTGCTAAGGGCCACTGCAGTCCAGCCTCACAGCTTGCCAAGGGGTTGGAGGGGATGGAATAGCCATCATGAACAGGAGCAGCAAACATGGTGGCCACTCCCTACGTTGCCCCTCACTGCTGACTGGCAGAGAGGGCTGCCCATTGTGCAGCCCCACCCATACAGCAATCAGCAGTGAGGAACAGGGTTACAGGATGCGCAGCCCTCTTGGCCAATCAGTTGGGGGGGGGGGGCAGGGGAATGCACGAAAAGGCTGCAAAAATGGTGCCACATGCCACCTCCAATTTTTCCTTCACCTCAGCAGGAATCAAGTAGATCCCTAACAACAGAGATATGCCCTCACCTTATTTTTGCCCCCAAGACATTCAAAAAGTTTTCCTTTAATCTCTTCCTAAATGTCAGAGTTTTGCATATACTAAAATTTAGAATCTGCACAGACTTTCAAATTGTGAGTTTGAAGAGGTTAAGGTGAGCAATATTTGTAAATCCTGCCTGAACCCCATAAAGTTTATTTTGTGTTTGTTTAGGTTTATTTATTTATTTATTTTTACACATTACAGAAACGCGTGCAGAAGACAATGAAAACAACATACGGCATTGTGCCCAAATAAGAAATTCACCTCGTTTTTGGGAAGGCAAAAGGAAGGCGGGAGGGTGGGGGGGGCGGGAATTCTGGAGTTATGGCTATATAGAACAAGGACAGAGCCTTATTTTCACTCATGTTTCCTTTCCTGCTTAACCAAAAGCTGAAACTGTAGCTGCCTCTGGAGTCTGGCAGGCACAACCTGGTATGGCAGGGAAAACCAAAGCTGCCAGGGGTCTCTTCACTGGTGCTTGCCCCCCCCCCCCCCCCCCCGACTGCCCTGGCAATGCACCCCCTGCGCCTGCTGCTACTTTGAGGGGTGCAGTCCCGCACACAGAACACACATCACCAGGGCAACTGGGGGGGGGGGGGCACGTGGAGAAGCAGTGATGAAGAAACCCCCAGCAGCTCCACTGCTTCCTGCCGCGCCAGGTCGCGCCCACCAGGCTGGGGAGGCCCCAGGGAAGGGAAGCAGGGCAGCAGGGAACAGCAGCTAGCAATTTCTCTGCATAGCTCCGCTGTTCTGCCAGGGATCTCCTCACCGCTGCTCGCCCCTCCGCTGCCCCGACGAAATATCTCCTGCACACAGGGCTGCAGTGAGGGCAAATGGCATGGAGCTGTGCCTCTCAAAGCAACAGCAGGCACAGAGGGCACGTCACCAGGGCGGCAGGGGGGGGAGGGGGGCAAGGGGATCCCCAGCAGCTTTGCTCTTTCCTGCCACGCCAGGTAGTGACTGACAGGCTGCAGAGGCCCCAGGGGAGGAAAGCAGGGCAGAAGCCCATGCCTGCACCCTGCACCTACCCAGCATACAGATCTGGGGGGCGTGGGTTCCCCCTGCCCTCCAGGCATGCGCGGAAAACCCACCCGTGGCCCTGTCCTGCTCCGCACTGGGGCCCTGCAGCTGCTCAATGCAACCCCAGGACCCAAGCCCCACTCAGCTGGGCAGCAGTCTGAGCCCTGACCAGTTCCCTCCTTACAACAGCCTCAATCCCCCTCCCCCCCCACACAGCCTGCAGGGCAGCTCCAGCAGGTATGCCTGGGGCCACGTGCATGTTCATGCATGTGGTGCCCCATCTCTCCACCTTCCTTCCGCTCCCTCCCAGCTCTCTGCAGGATGGAACTCTGTCAGCCTGCGAGGAGCACATTACAAAATGGCAAAATCCATGGGTTTCTCTGGTAAAAGGAGAAATCTGCGTTTGCCTCTGGTAAAGGGCAAAATTCACTGCTTACTCTGTTTTTCCATGGGAAACAGAAAAACCCGGATCCTTGCTGATAAGTGGCAGACACTCTTACCATATATTTCCTTGCATATAATACATACTCTGATTTCCAGTACCTGTTTTTAAAATAAATAAATAAATAAATAGTGTTGTGTGTGAGAAAATACAGTAGTTACTAGCATGGTTCTTTACTTGGTCTTTTTCCTCCCATGTGCCATACGACTACTCTCTTTTGGCAAAATAGAGAAATAACAATATGCTGCAGCAAGAAACAGAACAAAAGCAATAAAAATACATTTTTATCTATGTATTCTACATCCTATGTACAAGTTACATTGACGGACATAACAGTAAAGGCCTGCATCAAAATGACATCCAGTTCACGTTTAACATTTAATACAGGTGGGCTAGAGTAACACAGGTTACTAACTGGTAATAAAAAGCATGGAATTTTTATACTGCTGTCCATGGAAAACTGTTCTTTCGATAACTCTTTCCCTCTCCCTTGCCCCCTCCAGCAAATATACGATTTGGGGTACTATACTTAAAGGCAAAATAAAGTGTTACTTAGATACTTTTTAGATCTATTTTTACTTCATTTGCCAAGAAGAAATCCTTCAGGTGATGCATCCCTTTAATCCTCTTAAGTATTTAAGAAGTGGAAATTTGAAATGCATGAACATTCACCTTTTAAAAAGAAACCATTGTGTAACCTAGCCCATTGGCACCAGGACTATGCAACTATTAAGAAGACTGCCCACAGTAAGGAACCTACTATACACTGGATTCAAAGAAACTAGAACCAAACAAAAAATACAAACAGTATTCATACACAAAACGAACTTACTTAAGCCAAAGTAAAGATACATCACAATAATGTTAGAAGTTCTTGCAGAAAGGCTCCTCATTGTCTCTTTCCACTAATCAACTAGGAGCATATATTTCTCAAAACAAAAAAATAGGACTTGGTAGGCTGAAAAGATAGTCTGTATTGAGAAGTTACTCCTTTACCACTGCTGTCCATCAATGAAAAACTGAATCTAGCCCATCAATCCTGGGTTTAACTCTGAGTACACAGAAAATTTTCAATACCTCTAAAAGGCAAGAATTCTTGTAAATAATATTTTTTATTGGATGAATGGCTTGGTAGCAGTCAACATAGGCAAGCTTTCAGATGTCATGGTACCTTTCCTCAGGACTCTGGGAGAAAAGCTGACACAGCAGAGCTAAGCAGCAAATGGAACAAAAGCTTGTGTAAAATGCCATATGTAAATAATGACACAATATAAGAGCAATTACCAGGGAGCAAATGAGCAAGAGAAACACAGTAAAAAAAGCCTGATAATGAAAGAACAAGATTGTTCAGGAGGGTCATTAATTGCCAGCGAAGTGCAGAAATCATCAAATATCATCAGGGAGGTTATAATTAGAGTCCTACATAATTTTGCAGGCAGAATGCAGGCCCAGGCATCCATTTTGCAAGCAGGGCGGAGTGGGCCCCTCCATGCCTCTGACTGGACAAGAGGCCCCCGTGGCCCTGCCCCTTGCCAACTGGCCACTGTGACCGTCTGCTATGTGGCCCAGCCCCTCGCCAATGATTGGCTGCAAGAACTGTGCCTCGTACAGCCCCACCCCTCACCACCAATTAGTGGAGTGGGGTAGGGCCACATACCAAGCAGCCCTTGAAGCCAATCAGCAGCAAGGGGTGGGGGTGGCAGCCATCTTGCCTGCAGCCCTTCACGAGGGCAGTCACCCTCTTAGGAGCCAGCATTTTCTTTTCAGTAATACCCCCTCCCCACCTGCAAATTCATGGGCAATGCTGGATTTCGTAGAATCTGCAAAATCATGAATTTGGTAGGTCCCTAGTTAAGAGAGACCATTAAGTCATTGTCTATGTCAAGTTCCTGATACTTAAGTGTCCAACAGGCTAATGAATTTCTGATTTCCATATTTGTCCTGGAAAAGGTGCTGGGTAGATTTCTTTTGAGCACAAGAACAGTGAGGTCAGACACGGAGGGATTTTTCTGTGAAAGGACAGACACTAGAACATTTTTCTCTCTTTTTCAGTGACCATTCATTCTCTGTAGTTTTCACCCATGTTGTTGCCATAAAGGCATCTGGACCACTGGATGAAATATACCACACGCTAGGATAGATGTATGCATGATTCATATATTCAGGGGGTTTTGTTGTGGGGAGTTTTGATTATTGGGGCATTGGAGTTGTGTTGACAGATCCTGAATTTACTGTTAAGACAGGGATGGGTCCCATTAGATGCCTGGTGATCAGCAGGAAGTTTACTTCTGATGGTGAGTTGGGAAAAGTGTCTAGATAAGTGATGTTGGTGTACGAGTATTCCAGAGAGAATATGAATTTGACTGAAGGGTGGTAGTTATGTAACCTGCAGTGGAAGTCAGTAAGCAAGTCCAGGTGTTCAGATGACATTTCCATCATCTTGACTCTGTAGTGCATGTAGGATGGCATCCTACAAACCACTATATACAGAATCTACCTGATACTCGCCAAACTCTATACTGTACAGGTGATAACAACCCTTCTAAAAGAACCTTGTTCTTCCATTATCAGGTTTTTTACTGCATCTCTCCTGTTTATTGGTTACCTGAACATTTCCTTTATATCCTGCTTTTGTTTATATATGGAGTTTTACATAAGATTTTGTTCCCATCTACTACTTAGCTCTGCTGTGTCTGTTCTCTCCGAGAGGCCTAAGTAGATTTGGGTACTGTGATACCCAAAATTTTACCCATGTCTATGCCAACCATGCAGTTGATTCAATAAAACAGTGGTGCTCAACCTTTTTGACTGGTGGGCAAGATGGGCAGTGCCCAGTCCCTGTGTGGGCCACATCTGGCAGGGCCCCATCTGGCCACACAGTGGGGGAGGGGGCAGAGGAAGGGCAGCTCAGCCCAGATCCAACTGTGAGGTGGAAGGGGACTTGGACCACCCCAACCTGGCCCCACAGAGGGGAGGGGCATGGGCCAGCCCTGTGGGAGAAAGGGGGCATGGCCCAGTCCCAACCTGGCTGGGTGGAGGGAAGGAGGCATGGCCCAGCTCCACAGGGTGGAGAGGTGGGAGGCCCAGACTCAAACCAGCCACTCCGGGTGAAGGGGCATGCCCCAGCACCACGGGAGGGAAGGGGGCATGGCCCAGCCCTAACCTGCTCTACCGGGCTTGGAATTTTGGCAGCAGAGATGTGTGACAGTGCTACCACTACTCCCCCAGCCCCTCTCTCTCCCAACCCATGGGGAGCCCTGCAGGCCCGATTCCAAGGCTCTGTGGGCTGCATTTAGCTATAGGCCAGTGTTTCATCACCCCTGCAATAAAAGATTATCAACTGAATTCTTGCTTCTCATGTTGCTGTGATGGTCCAGGAAATAACAGCATCTCAACACTACCTTTCAGTATCAGTGTGATTTAACAGACAACTGTAGACTTAACTATATATTTCTAATGCTGTTGAGAGACTAAGCCTAAACCTTGAGGATTCTGGCAGCCCACTTTCAGATTTGCTGCACTCAAAAATTCACACATTTTCTTCTTTGTATAACAGGCAAAAGAAGCTTCTGCACCTGTCATACTGTACAAATAAACAAGAACTATAATTACATGCTAAAGGCATTTTTATTAAATAAAAGCTCTTAAAACATATATAATTTTCTGTTCCCTGTTCCAATCACTGACCTCTAAAGCATTCCTTGGATCACAGGAACAGACTTTGACAGAACAGGGTCCATTCCCCTCCTACAATTTTCTTTGAGACCAAAGCTGTGCTCTCACTAGTTAATACAAACAAAAAAACAAAAAGGAAAAGATTAGTAAGAAAAATGCCACCATCAGTGTCTATCTGGAAACGGACTGCAATCTGAAAACAGACTGTGCAGACTCCTGGGACCACATGGACATTCACAAACCAAAGAGAAATCTAGTTTGTTAAAAAGTTCCTGTTCCTGAGACTAAATGTATATACATTCACTAAGCTTAGTCAACAAGATCCTCCTCAGCAAAGAAAACTCAATGAGAATATTTGAACAGCTTGTTTGGCAAGTCTATACTTGTATTTTAGTTACTGCAGTAACAACCTGTGACCTACTCAGAAGGGAACTCCTCACAGGGAGTGAGAGCTAGTACTTACAGCAGGGGAATGGGGACCAGGATGCCCAGAGTTCTTTTCCCAACTCTGCTACTATCTGATCATGATGCTTAAAATACCCCACAGCATATATACCTCAATTTACCCAACTGTTAACTCTTTATCAGGTTTCTCTCTCATATGTTAGAGATCTACAGAAGCAAACCAACACAAGATAATCAAAGGATGTTCCAACTAAGTAAACTGCAAACATTTAAAAATACAATTTCAAGTATTTCAAGCAGGGAAATAATCAAAGAGCGAAAGGTGTATGGTCAAAAATTACAGCTTGGTGGTAGAACTATCTTTTGAAGCTTTGTCAGAGCTCTAGTATTTATAAAGCTTAAGTAACTCAGAGGCATTTTGTGATGCTTTATATCAATAAGACACTTAGTTGTAAGCGTTACTGTACGTACTCAAATTGCAAATCAATCATTTGTTACAGCAACAGTTCAGTATTAACAACTGAACAAACACATTTTCTTCCAAAAATCATTCTTTATGACTATTAAATCCTTCTCTACTCACAGTGTGGGGGCGATTAAGTGTTCCATTTAGACTCTCTTCCCTATAAAGGATGCATGCAAACTTTGACATACAACTCCAAACCGTTGCTTCTAGCAAAAGCACAACTTTAAATCAAGCACTTTTGACGTTCTAGATATAAATGAGATCTGACAGGGAAGCAGCAATTTTTTAACAGACCACAAGAATATGCACAGGCTATACAAATTAGCAAGAAACTATAATGGATTCATTTCAAAGAGGATTTTTTTTTTTGGCACCACACTTAACATTCTTGACTAAATATTTCACACTAATCTTGTGCACCCAAAACATATTTCCTTGACTCTAGAGCACCTCAAATATGAGCTCTAATTCCTAATAAGTATCTAAAAAGTGTTCAAACAAAAGTATGTCCAAAGGTGCCTACCCTACAAAATGTTAATTTTCAGGTACACTTAAACCTCTGAAAGCCAGAAAATGAAGTTACTAAATTCCACTGCAACAAAACCTTAACTCACCCCTCTTTAAGCAATGCCCCAACACATACATAATGGCACACTACTCTAAATGCTGAATGCTTTAAGCATAGAGTACATATGCACCATAAACTAGTCTTCTCTTTGCTAGTGCAAAATTCAGGCTCATATACAACCACATACCTCAAATCCCTCCTCTCTATACACCTCTGCACTTCTCTGTTCTTCCCTGTGCCACTTGAAATTAGTAGCACTGAAAAGAAAAAGGGTGAACCTGGAGCCCATTCTCCACTACTGGAAGCAGCAGGAGAAGCTGGGAGGCAGTAGAAAAGGGTTCTCCTCTCCCTGCGAGATCCCAGCTCATAGGGACAGAGGAAGGGTCTCTGAACTCAGGGGAGGATACTCAGTCAACATGGTGATCCTGGCCCTTCATAAAACTAAGGATTGCTGTCATCCCATCTCCCCTCCCCTTGCATGAAGCACATCTCAGTCTGGTCCCTGAGCCACCATTCTGACACAGGGGGTATGAAATGGGAAAAGCAGCCACCAAGCAAGGGAAAGTGTTAGCCTGACAGAACCCTGGCCAATCTCCCCTACTTTACATGCTTCATTCCCTCCCATCCATCTTCTTCCATTTACCTCTACCCCTACATCCCACTCTGCCTTTCCAGCCCCCACCACTTCTGTACTGCTCCAGCAACTGCCGACTACATTCTTTAGATTTACATTCTAATATTATAAAAGCCTAAGTCTATATGTCTGTCCGTAATGCTTTATTTGCATTCTGATTGGCTGATGGAAACAGCCAGAGTGCTTCAAGCACGGGGGAGCACTGCCATGATTCTGAAGCCGTGCGGAGGACCAGACAGAGGGTGGGGGAGCCAAGGCCAGAAGAGGCAGAACAGCAGCCGTATGGGATGTTAGGTGGCGGCACTCCATCCCAGCCCCTTCATGCTCTCCCTTCCCCCCCCCCCGTTAGTCTTGACGGGCAATTGGTTAGTATATACGTATGGGAAAAAGCAGCGCATCAGAACCCCTGTAACCAAATGACCCACAGACTTGCATTCCTTTGATTTCATTCAATCCTACTGCACAGGAAACTGGTGAAGAGTAGGCATCATGACTGCATTACCCTAAACGCTTACTGCAATCTTTCATCTTTGCTTATTTAGTTCATGCTAATTTTCTTGATAATACTTCATAATCAAAACTGAATCTGCACATTGACTTCAGCAGGTTTTAAAATATAAGTGTGGGTCTCCGACAAGATTTTCAAAACAAGTTTCTGCAGAATATAGCCACGAAGCAAGGAATTCGCACAACACATCGTCTGAAAGCTGCCAAGGACAGGACTCTCACACTGCATACAGAATGTCACTCAGGTTCACAGCTCATGTCGTACAGCTAATAAGTTAATAGACTATTCAGATATCCTTTAGCTGCTGACAGATCCATTTTCTTACTGAGCATGCACACTTCACTCCCTTTGGGTCTGGCTATCAACGCTCCGACTTGAAGTTCATAATACAAGTTCCCGAAACAAACAATGTTTATATCAAGTCTTAAACATCAGAAATCAGGTCTTGATAACACAGGCTGCAACCCAGCTGACTGAATTGGCTTTAGCTAAAAGCTAGCTGTGGGCAAATGCACAGAAGACTGTTAGAACCACAACATGATTTTATAACCACCAGATTCCTTGGGGCAGCTGTGTCTCAGGAACTCTTTGCTCAAAATGACAATGTCAGTAAACATTTGCCCCTTTTCCCCTACCATCCTGTATGAATCACTTTTAAGGTCTATACCTCCACCCTATCAAATGCTTCTTTGTGGCATCACAGGAGACAATCTGCCACAATAGGAAGTTCCTGGTGCCACACTCTGGACACTCTTATGTTCCCAAGAGGACTTACTCTGTCACGGAGTTGGCCACGACTCTGTACAAATCTTCTCCTATATTCTATCTTCCAAAAACAAGGTGCATGTTTAATTAGGGGCATACTGTATATGAGAAAATGCAGTACTTTGAATTCCTATTTTGAAGTTTGTTCATACTTGGCTTTTCTGATTTTTATTTTTTTTTATTTAATTTAACATGTCTAGTAATAGTCATCCTTCATTCAACCAAATCTATTTTCTCCTTTCCTCTTCAAAACTATCCAGCTTGACAACTTTTGTTACAACTAAATGCTATGTTTAAGATTAGGCTTCTAATCTCTATGTAAATTTTTTCTCCGTATACCATTTCACAAATATATACAGCAAATAACGAATACCAATCATTAAATTATTACCTTGTTTCCACTGAAATAATTTATTCTGTAATGCAGTCTCAAACCTTTCACTACGTAAAGCAAGTGCAATTTCCCTTAGGAAGAATACAAGCACTTTATATTGTAAACAATTTCTTTATTCATAAAAACATTCGCATTCCACACGTGCCACTAAGCGCATGCATTTCTCAGCACAACAGATGTCAGCACTAGCTAAAAACTGACATGCGCATATTTTCGGTGGGGCTTTTTGGTGCTTTTAGCTAAAGCCAATTCAATAAGCTATTAGTTAAAAGGGCCAAAAAAACTTCACCAAATGCCTGAACTATACAGACATTAGGAAAGCTGGGCGCAACTAACGTGCTGCCTTTTCTGGTCATGGGCTGGGCTCAGTGCAGGAGCAAGTCAAGTTTAAAGTAAAGTGCCATTTGTTTGTCCTTTCCATATCTGCAAATAGCCAATATGTTTTAGTCAGTGGCAATAATAGCTACCAATCAATTAGGAACCTGCAACATTCAGCACCACTTCTCAAAGGGTCATCATAAGAAGCTGGAAGCACCACTTCTCAGGCTCATCATATGAAGCTGGAATCAGGAGGAGCCTTATAAAAGCAAACCACAAAATTCAGTTACTTTACTAGATTTAACTGCAAAATAAATGCTTCTTGCCATCTAAGTCATCTGAGAGCCAAAAGCAGCCGTAAATAACAAATCACTGGGACAGTGGAAGAAACATGTCCAGCCCATATATATCTTCCAGACATTTACTCTACCTTACCTAAATAAATTGTAGTCTTGATTGAGCTTCATCCACCTTACTCTAAATTAAGACTTCAACTTAGCAAAGCACTAGGAAAAATAAATGAACCGCATCACCTGCATTTAGAGACACATCATCATCCACATATTAACAGAATGTGGCTCAAGTATCCTCATTCTCTCTCCCCATTTCCTGCCCCTCCCCCAGGAGCTCCAACTGCACATGGTACAAGAATGACAAAAGAACTCTGGGAATCCCACAGAGGCAGATCTTGGAACTCTTGAAAGCTGATTACCAACTACTTGACTCTTTCTAAATGCAATTAAGGAAGAATAATCCCATCTATCGTAGTCAAGAGAGATGCTAGTTAGAGACAACCTCAAGTTCAATTATTATTAGTTTTCTGATATGTCTAACAAGAAATCAGCAGAGACACCTGACCTTTATTTCCACAAGGAGGAAATAAACCAAATGAGACTAATGAAGTCCTCATGCAGACCAAAAAAAGAACCCAGAGCTCAAGTACACACTATGTCCATTAATTACTTCCCAATTAAAATTTGTATATCGTGATAAGAACTAAATTTTTAAAATTAATTTCTTTGCTAATTCCAAGTAATACTGAAGATGCAACTTCTGGCCCCAAATGTACAAAACTACAGTAACTTGTTTAAAGGAGCCATTGCACTCAGAGGTTTTTTCCAGTTTTCTTTTTTTTAACTTCCTGTGTTTCATCCCCAAATTGCAAAAATCTGCTCATAATATACTACTCTCCTACGAGGAACAGAGGACCATTCATAGATAATTGTACAAATACTTGTAGTCAGCACAAAGTGATACACTGTCAGTATAAATAAGCATTTCAAGATGGTTTAATTAATATTGGTCTAAGCCAACCTGGGTGACCGCTAGCAAGACAGTAGCAAACCACTATTGGCAGAGAGTAACAACCTCATAAGTAGGTACATTCACAGACACTTTAAAAAATGAAATTAGGTTTTCCTCATTTTATAATGTGTCCTCATTTTTACGATCAAAAAGATACGGGGCTACCAGGGTAAACCAATTTCTTAGACAGGTATCTGTCCTCAAAGTGATGCAAATTTTCCATTTGAAATGTAAATTTTAAGCCAACTCCGTACTGAAAAAGCAGGATTTTAATTGATAAAAGAGCACCCATGTTCAAATCAGTTAACCTACAATATTTATACTGCATATTCAACCTTTTAAACAAATTTTACAATTTTCTATTTTGACAAATAACATGACACTTACTGAAATTGTACAGGATCTTGTTTAGGTAAATCAAAGCCAAAGCAGGAAAGAGGATGAGATGGGAAGGACATTCATGCTTATTTCAGAAAGAAAAAAAAAAAAACATGTTCACCTTCTAGCACTCCATATGAATGAATACAAGCCCTTAGGAGATATAGCCAAACCTTGATTAACTGAACCCTGGATAAGAGAGAGGTCGACATTGTATACCTAGACTTCCAAAAGGCCTTTGATCTGGTATCCCATGATGTTCTCACAGGAAAACTGAAGGATTGCGGGCTTAACTGTTTGACAGTTAGGCGGGTAAGAAGCTGACTGTGGACCCAGAGAGTTCTAACGAATGGATTCCTGTGTTGTCCTGGCAAGAAGTAGCCCGGCGTGTCCCTCAAGAGTCCATGCCTGGTCCATTGATTTTCAACGTCTTTATCTATTATTTGGATGTGGGGGTGCAGAGCTCACTGGCCAAGTTTGTGGACAACATCAGGTTATGGGGGAGCATGGTCACGCTTGAAAATAGGCTGCAGATGCAGGCTGACCTAGACAGGCTGGCAAGCTGGGTGGATCGGAACCAGATGAAGTTCAACATTGAGAAGAGTAAAGTTCTCCATCTGGGGATGAAGAATCCCCAACATACTTACAGGCTCAGTGGCACCAATTTAACCAGCACCATGACTGAAATGGACCTACGGGTAACAACAGACCACAGCATGAACATCAGCAGTCAGTGAGATGCTGTAGCCAGCAAGGCAAACAATAGTCTGACATGCATCAGCCAATGCATCTCAAGCAAAACCAAGGAAGTGACTGATTCTTCTGCTTTACTCAGGATTAGAGAGACTGCAGCTGGAGTACTGTGTCCAGTTCTGGGCACCACATTTCAACAAGGACATGGGAAAACCTTGAAAGAGTCCAGAGAAGAGCCACCCGTATGATCAGAGACTTGCAGGGCAAGCCATACGAGGAAAGGCTGAGGGACTTGGGTCTCTTCAGCCTAAAAAATGGAAGGCTGAGAGGGGATTTGGTAGCAGCTTACCACTACATGAGGGGAATACATCAAGAGCGTGGTGAACAACTGTTCACCAAGGCATCCTTGGGGAAAACCAGGAGTAATGGCCACAAACTCCTGGAAGAACATTTCAGGCCTAACACTAGGAAAAACTTCTTCACAGTTAGGGTGTCCAGACTCTGGAATAAGCTCCCTCCAGAGGTGGTACAAATCACCTACCCTGGAAATCTTCAAGAGGAGACTGAATGGTCACCTGCCCCCAGTTGTCTTTCCTGCCTGGTGGAGGAGGGCTGGACTAAGTGATCTTGCAAGGTCCCTTCCAGCCCCTTACAATCTATGAATCCAAAGGACAAGTATTTCCCTGGGAGTTTGAGAGAGGCCCTAGTATTCTGTAACATCTGTCCTTCAAAGCTTAGAAAAAGAGCTACAGAAGAATTTTTTTTTCTTTTTAAGACTAACTACTCCTTCATTTTTTTTAAAGTTTGCATGCTAACACAATTTTTTTTTAAATAAAAAAAAAAAAGATCCTCCTATATCTAATTGTATTTTATTACATAACACAATCCATATTTCATTATGCTAGGTAGCCATTAATTGCAATCACAACACTGAACTAGTTTTTATTTATTTTAATTAAATTACAAAGTTACAATTCCCTAACAGGTGCTAAAGGATGACCTATATTTGGGTGCCATACACTACTGACAGATTGATTTCTTAGGATGTAATTTTCATTTTCAATTTATGACCCTTGGATTGGGTAATAAGATGTAACCTCATAGGACACCCAGTCTGGACCTAAGGCATTGTCTCACCTAGAGCTGTAATAAGGCATCTGGGACACAGAGGGGCAACCAGTAGCACAACTAGGAGACAGTAAGTGGGGAAATAGCCCGGGCATCAACTTTAAAGGGGTGCCACATTACCCACCTCCCCACCCCCCATCCACACCTCAGCAGCAAAAGCAGCACTACAATGTTGCTCTTGTAGCAGCAGCTGGGTATACCAACGCCCTGCTGCTGCAAGGGCAACAGGTAGGGCAGGAAAACCATGCTGCAGCTCAAGCTGCATCAGCAGCTGCCCCAACTAGAAACTGTTTTTGAGTTCTCAGCTTTGGTAAGACTCCTGCACCACTTCTCTTGAGCACTCAACGGCCTCTCCACAACTCAAAGGTAATGCCCCAGCACTCCACATCCCCCCACCTCCCCCACTTTCAGGTCTCCTATAGGGTTTCCCCAGGATGCAAACCCTCCTCATTATGCCTCTTATGCAAAGGCTAAGGGAAGAGAAGTTTCACATTATTTCACAGCAGTAACGGTATGTTTAATGCCATGAAATAAGATTTGTGTGGCACTGTGCATAAGTTACTGATGACCGTCATTCAGTTATCTGAATAAACATGATTAAAAATGGAAAGCTACTTGTTAGAAAAATATGTGCACTGAAATAATAACTACCATCACACAGCTTGCTGAACCTACCCACTTTTCATTCTTTGTGAAAGCACCTCCTCAGGCATAAGGCCTCATGACTTCAGCTCTCAGAGAGCAACTCCACCATTCCCCCTACTCTTAGGCAGGCCTTGGTCTACAGCAGCCTATGGATCAACCATGTTTCACCCAGCTGGTCTGACTGAATTTTCTGAGAACATGTGAAACCTTGATATGCAGTGAACAGAAAGCCTACCTTAACCCCAAATACTGATTGTTAACAAAACACACAGAAAACTTTTAAGTAGGCTATATGGATATCTACATTACTTAATGATTTATCAGCATCTGCTTTAGGTTGGCCTAATTTTCAGCTACCCCAACAGGTGTCTCTGCATTATGATCTATTCACCATCAAACAACTCCCTTGAAACTAAGACCCATTTTTACCTGCCAAAGTTCTGGGCATTTTTATTATTTACCACCCCCACCCCCCCAATGATCCGCATCGTGATGATTTGGACACATGCACCATGATCCACATCATGATAATTCGGCAGAGGTTTATACAGCCGGATACCCTTCCTGACACTAGCCTTCCTCCTTTATCTGGGCTTGGGACTGGCACTGGATGGGTAGAATTGTGCTGATGCCAATATTCAAGCAGAAAGATGACGCCCAAGATTGTGGCAACTGTTAGGGAATCAAATAGATGTCTCGCACATTGAAAGCATGGGAAAGAGTGGTGGAGAATCAGTTAAGGAATGAGGTGGTCACTGAAAAAATCCAGTATGGATTCATGCTGTGGAAAAGTACCAGGGATCCAGTTTTTGCAATAAGACAGGTGATGAAGAAATACAGGAAAGGTTGTAAAGATATCCATTTTGTTTTTATTGACCTGGAGAAAGCCTATGATCATGTACTCAGGGAGGAAATACAGGAGTACCTGAGAGTTTAGAAGGTATCAGAGAAATGTGAGGACCAGCAAGCACACGTATTAGAAATGTACAACAAAAGCGAGGACAAGTTCAGGAGAGATAATTTTGCAAGTGACAGTAGGCATACATCAAAGGTCAGCTTTGAGCCCATTACTGTTTGCGGTTATAATGGATGTCTTTACTGAACAAGTAAGAAGGAGACCACTCTGGAACATGATGTTTCCAAACAACGCGATCATTTATGCAAACTGATGAGACACACATTAAAAAAAGTTGACAAGTTCAAGTATCTGGGGCCAACTGTTCAGCGGAATGCAGAATTAGACCAAGTTGAACCACTGAACAACAGCAGAGTAGGCGAACTGGAAGTTGGTGACAGGAACATTATGTGACAAAAGAGTATCAGTGAAGTGCAGAGGAAAACCTACAAAACATTTGTGCATCCAGCACTATTGTACAGAGTGGAGACACGGCCTCTGAAGAAAATTCAAGAAAGGAGACTGAGCGTGACAGATGAGAATGCTCCAGTGGGTGTGTGGACCGATGAAGATGGATAAAAGTGAAGAATACATCTCTCAGAGGATCAGTAAAAGTAGTGGAGGCATTTAAGAAATTGCTAGAGAAGACTAGCATGGTATGTGCATGTTCAAAGGAGTCTGGAAGAATATGTGGGAAAAGAAGTTACCAGAAAGGCACTACCAGGGAGAAGGGGAAGAGGAAGACTGAAGATGAGATGGAGAGATACAGTGGAGAGGAACATGAGAGGTGTTGGAAGAAGATACACATGAACAAAGCCAGCAGAGAGCCAGGATCCAGAACAGCAACCCCGTTTAGATAGGACAAGCAAGGGAAGATGATAATCATGACGACCACACACTCACACTCACCTGGGGTGCATTCCTTGGGGAAAAAAAACAAAAACAAAAAACTAGTTCTGTAGTCTGAGTAGCAAAGGTGTAACTGGGTAGTTCTGCATCTTGAGTAGCAGTAGGGCACAGGGCAGCAGCTGCACCCAGGCTGACAGCAGCAGTCAGGCCAGCAGCACTGAGGCTCCTAGTTTTGCACCCCCTTAAGTTGACATTCAGGGCTGGTATCCCACTTGGTCCCCCACCCCCCTTTAGTTACATCGCTAGTGAATGTAGAGGAAGTAAAATCCTCAGAACTGAAGACAAAGGCATTGTCACTTGCACTAATCTTTCCTTCCTATTTGGTCTTTACAGCTTCCTGTTAAACAAGCCTAAATAACAAACCTCTCAATAACCAGGTCAACATAGAGTAGGTAAGTGTTACAGAATAGCTCCAAAATCAATCATCTTATTTACATAAATAATGCAATGGCAACTCACCATTAAGCTTTGAGCCAAATAAAAGAAAGAAGAGGTCCCTCTCAAACTTGCTGGTAGTGACTCTTGATAGAACCAGTAAATATACAACTTTACTGCAACCAGTACATCTAACCAGAGACTCTTACTCAAGTCTGAGCCCAACCCTGCCTACCATATACACACACACAACTACTCCAAACTGAACTTAGGTTTGAGGTAGTTTTAGGCCTGGGCTTGCATACATAGTTGGGGGCACACACAGAGTTCAGGTTCCCATTAACTCAGGTTGGATCCCAATGTGCAGCGAGAAAAGACAAAGTCAACTAAATGCAGAAAGACTTTCCACTTCTCTTCAATGAATTTCCTCTCCTCAAGAGGCCAACAAGTTCCGTCACAACTGACACCTCTGAAAATGAAAGAACCCAAGAACTATGTGGCACAGAAAGCCATTACTTATGTCTTAGATATATATGGGTAGGTGCAGAAATAGTAATGGGCAGGAACAAGCTGTAGGAATGCCTAACCTGACTAATCAGCAGGGTTACCTGGACAATGAAGATATCAAATGACTACTTACGAAGTGAAAAGGAAGTTTACACCGTTTTAAAATGTACTGATTTATTTTACACTCCCATGGATCGCAACCTTGGCATGGCTTGCATGCCAACGAGTAAGAGCAATGCTGTCTGGAGTTCTATACTGCTGGTAGGGTCACTCATGGCAACAAGGTTGAGAGTAAGGTTTCCAGACTAACAAGAAATCCAAAAATAAAATAAAAGTCCGTAACAGCAGAGCAGGCAGGTAAAGAAAGAATGCTTCACGGGGTCAAGGCTGCAACAGAATAGAAACCTCCAGTTGCCTAGGTTTTCCTTGCCATCAGATGAAGGTTTCCTTCCTACAAAAAGTATCACCTGGTTGCCTAAAGGAAGACACATGCAGGCATCTTCCTTTAATAGCAAGTCCAACAGTGCAGGCAGGGGAACATGAGACCCAGAGAAAGAGACTGAAGTGCACAGACTTCACATTTGTACTTCACACACCCTTACAGTACTACTGAAAGGGGGTGTAACAAACAAGTACCCCATTGGTACTGCTACAAAAATGTTTCCGTTTTAAACAAAAACTTCTTTGTAGAGCCATGTTTTCTAGTAACACACATATAATTAAGGGGAAGAGGGCAGCAGCTAGAGGAATCTCTTGCACCCAGGATCCCGATGTGTCCATTCTTTTTCCTCACCTTCTGGGGGGGGGAGGGGGGAGGAGGGAGTGGCAGACTATGGAAGCCCTCCAAGAAACTGACAGCCTTCCCAGAGGTCCCTCTTCCCCAACTGGAGGAAAAAAGGCAGGCTGTCAGCAATCAGGTTCACTGATATGCTCTGTGGGAGTAGGGTAGAGGAAGGAAAGGAGTAGTCCTTTATCACTGGACAGCTCACTTTTCCTACTCTTCCGATACGCACAAGCATCAAATTCTGATCCTACTTATCCAGAGTGGGGCAAAAGAGGGGGGTTGGAGCATCTTTCAATCATCATACAAGTAGAGGACAAAAAATAAAATGTTCATTACTGTCCTCCTCCAAATGAAGGATAGTATACTAATCGTCTCCGCTAATAGTTTGTTAGCCATTTCAAGTTACAATATTAGATCTTGAATCAGCATCCTCAGTCATCTACTGACTCACTGATTATGACATTTAAGGCTAACAGAAAGGGCTAATACTGGTAGCAATGGCATTTACAAAATTTCCCAAACACAAATGAGACAATCCTGGAAGCCTTACAAGTAACCTAAGATTTTCAGTCTTCCAAGCTTAACAAGAACCCATGCATTCCACCAGCAGCACCCCATTCAAATGGTTTTCCTTGCATCATTTTAGTTAGTTCACCTCTTTTTTCTCACACCTGCTGATGGGGGGAGACACAGTCTCATTCCTTTGCCTAACTAGTAAAAGAACATGACAAAAAGCCAACATCAGTGTTGCCAACTTGCACAAGCTTTGGCGTTGTTCTTAAAGTCTACGCTTCAGCAATGTGAAAAACTTACACATACATATATAAAAGAAAGAGCTAAGTTTTTCACATTCCCAAAGCGTAGACTTTACGAACAATGCCACAAAACCACGAGGGTTGGCAATACTGTAATGAAGAGCTGCCCCAGCTTTCCATATTATTTTCTGAGAAAAAGAGAAGTTGGACAGAAATTTCCTCTTTACAACATGGAGGGACTTCATTCACACTTCAAGTAGAAGCTCTGAAAACAAGGTTTCCATGTGATACGTCTTCTATTTTCAGCCATTGGGAAAAAGTGGCCGTGAATCCCCTTGCCTTAAGCTCCTCCAAAAATCTATACTTCTCAGAAGTCAGATCCATTCAATTCCTTTCCTCTCTTAGAAACTTGTATTTAAATATTCATTCAGACCCCCCCCCCCCCCCCCCGGCCAATTAGCACCTACCTGCTTTAACCAGAAAAGGGTATGGAACAACCTAGCATAAACAGTATAATTCAGATTAGGAATAATGTAAGGTTTCTGAAGAGATCACATTTAATTCAAGAGGGTATGACATACCATACTGCACAGTGTACAAGTCGACCCCACTTTTTTTTATTTAAAAAGTTAGGAGTATGAGTCGACCTAACTTTTTGGAACAGAAATATAGGGTCGACTTATACCGGCCCCAGCATGTCCTCGTTACAGGCAGGACACCCAGGGGATGGACACATGCAAGACCAGCTCCGCCAGAGGGGCTGGGACTGGGCTTGGCTGGCGCAGCCCAGGCAGCACCACTCACAGGGACCGGAGCTGACACTCCTTGGGCTGTGCCAACCGAGAGCTGAGACCAGCCCTGGTCTCAGCCCCTGCAAGCAGTGCAATAGAGGTGGGCAGGCAGGCTGCGCTCCTTGCCACTGTGCGCAAGCAGGGGGTGGAGAAAGCAGCCAGCTGCAGCAAACATAGCTTCCCTAGGTGATGCACGAGTGCTGGCAGAACTGAGAGCTGCGTAACAGGCAGTGCCTGCACAGGCCATGAGTGACACAGCCTGCCAGCGGCTGCGTGCCATTGTGGGGAGGGGGGAATACAGTGTGGGGAGGGTCCCCACACTCCTCCACCTTCCCTCACACCCACATCCTGCCCACCCAAGCTCCGTGCTCCCGCCACCCCTGAGTACAGGCTTTGCACCCCCCACCAACAGCAGCCCCATGCTCTGCGCTGCAGCTCCCCCATCCCTGCTGCTTCTCTACTTGATACCCCAAGCACTGCAGCAGGGAGAAAAGGAGCCACTGGATGCCGAGGAAGCAGAGTACCCCAGTGGCTGCAGTAGTGTCAGCAGCCGTCCTGCCTGGAAGCTGTGCCCTGGATACTATGTATAAATTGAAGTGAAAGTGAAAATTTAAGGGTTAATATTTGGGCTTCAAACCTCAACTTATACACCATGAAATACAGTAGGTTTGTCTACATAGGGACACTGAGAAAATTAAATCTGAATTATCTTAAGGTTCAGCTTTAAAAATCTGATAATTAATCTTCTCTAAACTATTGTATGTACACTTATTTAGAATTCAGGTTCATGTACAATGTTGCATTTAATCATACCTGCTTCCCCCCCCAACTACCCAGTTCTCTCCTTCGCATGGCCCTGAAAGTCTATCTTAATTGTCATATTTACTCAAATACAAGGTGACCCCCAAATAATTAAGTTTATATATGGAAAACTTATAAATGTTATAAATTTTCCAGACATAAAATCTTACTACTGGGAGTCTGCCATGAATTTGCCACCCCTTGCACTGCTACAACTAAATCTCGGGGGTCTGGTAGCCCCTTTGCCCTATGCTTTCCCCAAACTGCTTCCCCCTGCAGTCCCTTGCTCCCCTCCTTACTAGCTGGCTCTGTTCATCCAGAACATATGGAAAGGAAGAGCAAATTTGAAAACATTAACCTTGAAATTAAACAGGTAGTAACTTGCATAGAGTACCCAAACCCTTAGGTCATCTAGAATTGATGCATGTTACCTTTTTTTGAAACTGCTACAGCCAAAAGACTCATGGTTTACCATAGAGTTCACTGGGCTGGGCTGCACCAGAGGCAACAGCATTTAAAGCCAGGGTGACCCACCAAGTTCAGCACTGTTCAGTATGTGTGTGTACTGCAAATACCGCCCACGAAGAATCCACAAGATAATTAGCTACCCACTCATGACTGGAACCAAGTGTTCTTGTCACATGTCCTGGGATCCTCCTAAAATGTATATGCAAATGAGTCTCAGGGCAACTTGGTCCAGCTTCACTTCACACAGGGTGGGGCCATGCTAACTGTAGAGACCAGGCCGAGAGAGTGGGCAACAGAGGGATTATGGGTGAACTGTTTGGGGCACCATTTGGTGATGTTAGCCAGGCATTTAAGGCTGATGAAGAAAGAGGAATCATTTGAAATTGGAAAAAAAGATGCAACTCAGGTATGGGAGTAAAGCTGAAATATATTCAATGTAGTGGCTCACCTTGACTTGAAAAGGAGTCAGCAATGAGGGTGACCTGCAGTCCATAGACACTACCATATATCTTATTCGGATGGGCTAAAACCCCCCAAAAATCAGCTAAAATTCAGCATCTTCCATGATTTTAAACTTCATTGCAGAACAACAAGGACGTTTTTTCTGCCTCCCCGCCTGCCATCTGACACCTCCAGGGAAGGAATTCTACCTGATCAACACAGAGTTACTCAACACAGCTCACAAAGACACTCTAATGGACCCAGAGAGACTTCCATCTTCAGCTCCCTCTGTGCAAAAATGAAGTTTATTTCCTACCTATGGGGACTTTTTACCATCTTGTACCATCTACACTTTTCCCAGAGCCTGATGAAGGGACTTTGATCCCAAAAGCTTGCAGAAAAGGCCAATTTTCTTGCCATTTTCCCGTTGGTCTAATAAAAGGTATCATTTTGGAACCAAGAGTTCTAGTTTTTTGTACGTCTTTTAATGCTTAAAACATTTTACAAACACTTAACTGTTCCTGTTTCAATAAATATGGTACACTGTGCAACAAAATAGCAATTCTGACACAAAACATTAACAAATCCCATAAATACGGTTATGTTGTTCTGATTTGGAGTTGTTCAAGCCCTGGTATTTACATACAAATAAATCGAGATGTTGTTGAATGTAGATATTAACAGATTCTATAAAGGCAATAATATATTTGTCCTGCTGATGATAGGCAGTTTACCACATTTATAATTCAGGGATCATTGTGTGGGTGTTTATCTTAAAAGGACATGGTTCTTCACAGCAGACACTGGTGTCTTTAGGATAACTATGGAGAAACCACTGCAAAATTAGTCTTATTTCCAAACTGAGGTTTACTTAATAGAGTAGAGAACTGAAGAAAGCCTTTCTGAAATCGGACATTACCAAAATAAACTTAATAGCTTTTATGTTATCATTTTCTTCATTTATAGACATTTGCAATCAGGGCTTTTTTTTGTTTAGTTGTTTGCTTTGGGGGTTTTTGTGGGTTTATTTTTAAAGGATGGCTTGTTTTTTTTTTTTAGAAGTTTTACAAAGACTTTATACTTACAAAAAAGTTATACTTAAAGACTTTCACACTGGAAATTTAAATTCCTTTCTTGACAAAACTGGAAATCACAGAAAGTTTACATTAGTCTTCTGAAATCAAAAAGATGCGTCTTGAACCTTTGAACAGCAAGGGATGCCATCTTATAAACAGACATCAAATGTAAGTAGGGGGGTTTGGAGGGAGAGCAGAGGTGTTAAGTTTATTTCTGTCTTGAAATTCAGCTGTCAGAAAATTATATATTGTTGCTGTCTAGGAGAATTTTGGTGAGGACAGCGAGGCTGAGAGTACCACTATCAAACCAAGCAATTAGGACCATCTCTCTCTCCCTCTTTTTTTTTTTTTTGTATATACATGCCTCTCTGCTACCCCTTCCAGTTCCTTCTTTTATCTTTGGGAGTATAAGAACAAAGCTTTCCTGCACAGCCTAAAAAACAGCATTCCACTAAATAATAAGACTGACTCCATGTTAAATGCTGTCAAATGAGCCAAACAATGCAAAAACATTTCCCCCCAGAATTTATACATTGTTTTAAGTAGTAGGAACCATATTTTCACACAGAAATATGATTTTTCAAGTTGACATCCCTTTAAGCTCACAGCCTCTCACTTTAGGTATGTGCTATCTGGTGACTTTTAAATCAGCAGAGTAAAATGGAAGCCAGCATTTGAACTATGACAAAAAACAGGATGGCTCAGAACAAAATACTGGGTAAAACAGTGATGTACATTGATTACAGGCTTTCATTCTGGAAGCCTGAAACTGGAAATGAAAATTCCAAGTTGAGATCTGAAGAACACTACTGAAAAAGATGATGTCCAAGGAACCTGGAATGAAATGTGTTGTATAACATTACAATTATTGCTTTCTACACTTGTTTCTGTGATGTATTAACTAATACTCTTCACACTGCTCCTTTGTTGGGGACCCATATTAAGATTTTTCTTATAAGAATATAAGCACAATGGCTGAATTAGCTGCAATTCCCTTGTATTTCATAGATTTCATAGACAAAATTTCATAGACATTAGGGCTGGAAGGGACCTCGGAAGATCATCGAGTCCAGCCCCCCGCCCAAAGGGCAGGACGTCAGCTGGGGTCATAGGATCCCAGCAAGATAAGCATCCAGTTTCATCTTGAAGGTGTTCAATGAAGGCGCTTGAACAACCTCCGGTGGCAGGCTGTTCCAGACCTTGGGGGCTCGGACAGTAAAGAAATTCTTCCTTATGTCCAGCCTGAAACGATCTTGTAGTAGTTTGTGACCATTTGTCCTCGTCATCCCTTGGGGCGCTCTGGTGAACAAACGTTCCCCCAGATACTGGTGGTCACCCCTGATAAACTTGTAGGTGGCCATCAGATCACCCCTGAGCCTGCGCTTTTCCAGGCTAAAGAGCCCCAGGGCTCTCAGCCTGTCATCGTAGGGTCTGCTTCCCTGACCCCTGATCATGCGCGTGGCTCTTCTCTGGACTCTCTCAAGCTTCTCCACATCCTTTTTGAATTGTGGAGCCCAAAACTGGACGCAGTACTCCAGCTGCGGCCTCACTAAGGCCGAGTACAGGGGGAGAATGACGTCCCGGGATTTGCTTGAGAAGCATCTATGGATGCAAGCCAGCGTTTTGGTCGCTTTACTAGCCGCAGCATCGCATTGCAGGCTCATGTTCATCTTGTGGTCAATGATGACCCCCAAGTCTCTTTCTTCCATAGTGCTAACCAACATAGCACTGCCGAGCCTATAAGGATGCTGCGGGTTTTTTTTCCCCCAAGGTGGAGAACCTTGCATTTATCGGCGTTGAACACCATCAGATTCTCATCCGCCCACTTGCTGAGCCTGTCCAGGTGAGCCTGGATCATCCGCCTGTCTTCTGGTGTGGATGCTTTGCCCCAAAGTTTGGTGTCATCGGCGAACTTGGCCAGTCCGCTTGTGACTCCAGTGTCCACATCGTTAATGAAGATGTTGAACAGTATGGGTCCAAGGACAGAGCCCTGGGGGACCCCACTGGTCACAGGACACCACGATGAGTGACTTCCATCAATTACTACCCTCTGGGTCCGACCCCGGAGCCAATTTTCCAGCCAGTGGATCGTGGGGGACCCAAGGCGACAATTGGCCAGTTTCTCCAAGAGACGATCATGGGACACCAGATCGAAGGCTTTTTTGAAGTCAAGATATATGACATCAATCTCATCTCCCTTGTCCAGGTGATAGGTCACCTGGTCGTAGAAGGAAATGAGATTGGTCAAGCAAGACCTACCCGCAACAAACCCGTGCTGGCTATCCCTTAAGATGTTGGCGTCGGCCAGTCCATTAAGGATGGCCTCCTTAATAAACTTTTCTAAGATCTTCCCCGGGATAGAAGTCAGGCTGATGGGCCTATAGTTAGCCGGATCCACCTTCCTCCCTTTCTCGAAGATAGGCACCACATTGGCCTTCTTCCAGTCTTCGGGCACTACACCAGAGCGCCAAGAGTTTTCAAAGATCCGCGCTAGAGGCTGGGCTATGATGCTCGCCAGCTCCTTGAGTACCCTGGGGTGAAGATTGTCAGGGCCGGCTGACTTGAAGGTATCCAGCTTCTCAAGATGTTCCTTCACAAAGTCAGCATTAATGGAGGGCAGGGGATCACCCTCACCCGGACTTCCCGGCCCTGTAGCAGGCACAGGCGTCCCATGGGGCTGATGAAAGACCGACGCAAAGTACCCATTTAATAGGTTGGCTTTTTTCCTGGGCGTCAGTTGTCAGTTGCCCCATCTGGTTCAGCAGGGGTCCAACGTTGCCCCTGCTTTTCCTCCGGCTCCCCACATATCTGAAAAAGGACTTTTTATTGTCCTTGATGCTCAAAGCTAGCTGGAGTTCAGTTGCAGCCTTGGCTTTCCTGGTCAGCTCCCTACAGGACCGGACCAGTGCAGAATAATCCTCCTTGGAGGTGGCTCCCATCCTCCATCCTTTGTAGGCCTTTCTTTTTAGCCTCAGGAGGTCTGCTAGGTCCCTGGAGAGCCAGGGGGGCTGCTGTGCCCTCTTGCTGCCTTTCCTCCGAGATGGAATAGACTCAGTTTGTGCATTGAGGATCGCTCCCTTGAGGAGCGACCACTCTTCTTGAACTCCCCTCTCCCTGTGGTCACAGTCCCTTAGGGCCTCACTGACAAGCCTCCTGAGCTTGTCAAAGTCGGCTTTCCTGAAGTCAAGGACTCGCGTGTTGCTGACCGACTTGCCAGCTTTTCGGCGGATGGTGAAGGTGATCAGCTCGTGGTCGCTGTCACCCAGCTTCCCATCGATCACTAGGTCGCCGACTAGGTCCTCCCCAGTAGCCAGCACCAGGTCGAGCAGCGCTTTGCCTCTCGTTGGCCCATAGACTTCTTGAGTCAGGTAGAGGTCATCCACGCACGAGAGGAAGCTCTGCGACCGCTCAGATTTTGCTGAGCGATCCTCCCACGAGATGTCTGGGTAACTGAAGTCACCCATGACAACCATGGTCCTGGAGCAAGCTGCCTCAGCCAGTTCCTGGGCAAACTCCTGGTCTAGCTCAGGACTTTGGGTGGGAGGTCTGTAATAGACTCCCACCATTGTGTCCCCTGTGCCGTGTTCCCCACGGATTTTAACCCAGAGGGTCTCCAGCCGTCCACCCTGGTCGCCAATATCGGCTTGCAGGGACGCGTAGCTTTCCTTAACATAGAGAGCTACACCCCCGCCCCTTTTCTCTACACGATCCCTCCTGTACAGGGTATAGCCATCTATCCCCGTGGTCCAGTCATGGGTGGAGTCCCACCAGGTCTCCGTGATCCCTATGACATCGTAATTGTTTGCACTGAGCAGGAGGATGAGCTCCTCCTGCTTATTCCCCAAGCTCCTGGCATTTGTGTACAGGCAGGCAAGTGCCCCCTGGGGGGCTCCTTCCTTGCCCACAGATTTTACCAGGGCTGGGGTGGGCTCCCTTGAGTGCCGTGATCCGCTGGCTTTGCAAGGATTGTTCAGCGGGCCAGCAGTGGCGGTAGTCCCCCCGTCCCCCAGCAGGCTTAGTTTAAAGCCCGGTGGAGCAGGTCAGCCAGTCTGGCTGAGAAGAGCCTCCTCCCTAGGGAAGAGAGGTGGAGACCATCTCTTCCCAGCAGCTCGCTGCCTCTCTCGCCAAAGAGCGGGCTGTGGTCATGAAAGCCAAAGCCTTCCTGACGACACCAGCGTCGCAGCCTTTGGTTGACCACATAGATCCTCCTGTCCCTTCTCAGCCCATAGCCTGAGACTGGGAGGATCGACGAGAACACCACCTGTGCCCCCAGACCCTTAAGCCCCGCTCCCAAATCCCTGTAGCGCCTCATGACCTGGCTGGGAGTGCTCCGAGCCATGTCATTGGTGCCCACATGAATAAGGAGCATGGGATAGTGGTCTGTGGGTTTGAGGAGCTTGGGGATCCTCTCCGCAATGTCCCGGATGCGGGCCCCTGGGAAGCAGCAGACTTGCCGGGCTAAGGGGTCAGGGTGGCAGATTGGCCCCTCCGTCCCCCTCAGGAGGGAGTCTCCCACAACAAACACCTTACGTTTTGTCTTGGGGAGAGCAGGGGCGGGAGTTGCAGTTAGGCCCATGTTGCCTGTGGGGGCCGGCAACTCAGCAGGCTCTGCTGGGGCAGCAAGAGGTGCATACCTGTTGCTCAGTTCTGGCGGGGGAGGGGCCTTGGTGCGGCGGGCCTTAGGGCCCTTGACCACCTTGGTCCATGCCCCTGGCTGGACACAGCAGGAGGTCCCAGAGTCCTCCTCTGGCCTGGAGGGAGACTGTGATCTACCCTCTGCCTCCCGGGGGAGAAGGGCCTGGCAGTAGGAGACTATCTCCTGCTCGCAGTCCCTGATGGCACGCAGTCTGTGGACTGTGGCCTGGAGCTCCTCCAGCTGGCGTGCCAGAGACCCCAAAAGGGAGCAGACCCCGCAAGGGGAGGTCGCCATGCTCCCAGGCCCCAGAGCCTGAAAAAGGGACAGGCAGCCCCCGCAGACGAGAGCCAGGGGCTCCGTCTGCGTGGAGCCCGGAACCAGGGGCTCCGTCTGGGTGGCCGTCTCTGAGGTGCCAGAGGGGGGGGGGCCGCGGAGCCCGAGGGGACCCTCGGGGTGCGGCGCGTGCCCATCCGTGTCATGCCTCAGGTAGGCTGGCTACGGCTGGGGCTGTCTACCCTGGGGGGTGCGCAGGCAGGGTCTGGCGCCCTCCCGCGCAAACTCCGCGCTAACTCACGCGCCGGCAGAGAAGCGCGCCTGTTTGTACAGCCTGTTCGCGTGGCTCCCTGGGGGGCTGGGCGAAGTAGGGGCCTGGGCGGGGCTTGACCCGGCCCGGCTCCACTCAGCTGCCGCCTCCCACACACACACACTAAGGGGGTTAGCCCCTTCTCTCCACGGGCCCCGCTTACCCCGGCTGTGCTGGGGGTCAGCGGGGGGCTCCGCGGCTGCTGGAGGGTTTCTGGGGGGCTTCGGGGTAGCGGCGGCGCAGCGAGCTTTCACCCGCGCGTCTCTCGCCTCTCCCGCGTCTAACTGGGCTTTTTCCCGGTCGGCAGGCCCTTTTAAACTGCGCGCATGCGCAGTGGGCCTGCCGTCGAGGAAGCTGCTCTTAAGGCAAATAAGGGGGCCCTGCCCAGGATTTGGGGGACCCTGCCTTACTAGAGGGGGGCTGGTGAGTACCCCCCCTTCTCTCTCTCTCTCTCTCCCCCTGGGGGGCTGGGCCAAGTAGGGGCCTGGGCGGGGCTTGACCCGGCCCGGCTCCACTCAGCTGCCGCCTCCCACACACACACACACTAAGGGGGTTAGCCCCTTCTCTCCACGGGCCCCGCTTACCCCGGCTGCGCTGGGGGTCAGCGGGGGGCTCCGCGGCTGCTGGAGGGTTTCTGGGGGGCTACGGGGGAGCGGGGGCGCAGCGAGCTTTCACCCACGCGTCTCTCGCCGCTCCCGTGTCTAACTCTTGTAAGAAGATTAGTAAGAACCAATCATTGGAAGTTAAGATAGTTAACCAATTAATAGGGTTCAAATACCACTTCATAGGCTATAAGTCACAAATTAATCAGAACTTCTGAAAACGCGTTACTAAAAGCCTATTGCAACTACTCCAGATATTTCTACAGTATGGCAGCACCAATACATCTCTAACTCATCAGCCCTTTGTATTTTCTTTAATAGACCGTATCTTCTATAACGGAACTCAACTTTACAAAAGTATTATTATAAACACTTTCAACAGTGACTCCTGTTGATGTCATGATTATCTTCATATAAAACATTTCCTGTGATCTATTTTTTTTTTTTTTAACTAAGTTACTTTAGCTGGCTTCAGATCACAAAAAAGATTTAGAATAAAGCTCCTCTCAAACATTCTTTATCTCGCCCAGAAACCTACTCTGTTCCAAAACAGACAGCTCTGTCATGTCATCAGAGGAGTTTATTACCAGAAAGATTTTGTTTTCTTCTCCTTTATATTTTCCACTGAAGAAGCTGATGGGTAGGAAAACACATCACTTTAAGATAGAAATCATTTTTCCAGAAAGCCTCTTTTCTGCAAAAGCTAAAGAAGCATTTCCTTCTAAATCACTCAATTATAAAGATTTATAGCACAACTGCTGGACATTTTGAAACTCAGTAATTGGAAAGCTGAACGTCTACGGTTACTTGCCAATAATGGAGTTCCTTAAAATGTACTACCTCCAGAAATTCATGTTGTTGAAGCCGTGTATACAGCAAGCTTAAAAAGCCGTAGTTAAAAAGCAGTCAAATCCGACCCAATGATCACATCACCTGAACTCAGAAGTACATCTGTAAGTGAAGACAGGCATGTATTGGCATAGTAAAAATTGAGCAATAGTGGTTCAAAGATTATTTTCTGCAGCAACCAAGAGTGAGCTTCCTTCTAAAATGTTCAATTACAAAAATGTATAACAAAACCGCTGACCATTTTGAAATTTTGTACATTCTCAGGAAATGCCTAAACTGACATACTGTTTTCATAGGTTCATAGATTATAGAGTCAGAAGGGACCTAATGGATCATCGTGTCTGACCCCCTGCCCTTGGCAGGAAAGAGGACTGAGGTCAGACAACCCCAGCCAGGTGATTGTCAAGCCTCCTCTTGAAGACCTCCAAGTTACGTGACAGCACCACCTCTCTTGGAAGTCCATTCCAGACTCTGGCTACCCTTATTGTAAAAATTTTCTCCCTAATGTCTAACCTAAATCTACTCTCCACTAGTTTGCACCCATTATTCCTAGTTACTCCCTGAGGTGCTCTGGAAAACAGTGCACCCCCAATTCCCTGCTGTCCTCCCCAGATAAATTTATAGGCAGCCACAAGGTCACCCCTCAGCCACCTTTTGTATAGGCTGAAGAGATCCAGATCTCTCAAACTCTCCTCATAGGGTCTTTCACAGAGACCACTAATCATGCGGGTGGCTCTTCTCTGAACCCTTTCCAGATCCTCTGTGTCCCTCTTGAAGTGCGGCGCCCAGAACTGGACGCAGTACTCCAACTGCGGCCTAACTAGTGCTGCATAGAGGGAGAGCATCACCTCCCTCAATCTGTTGGTCACGCATCTGCCAATACACAAGGTGAGATTGGCTTTGTTGATGGCTTTCACTGCATTGCTGGCTCATGTTCATCTTGGAATCAACATGACTCCAAGATCTCTTTCAGCCTCCGAGCTGCTGAGGAGGTCATCTCCAAACCTGTAGGTGTGCTGGGGATTCCTCCTTCCTAGGTGGGGTAGCTTACATTTCTCTTTGTTGAATTGCATCCTATTACATTCTGCCCATTGATCTAACCTGTCCAGGTTGGCCTGTAACTGCTCCCTGCCCTCTGGTGTATTAACTTTGCCCCTTAATTTGGTATCATCTGTGAACTTGGAGAGGGTGCTCAACACACCCTCGTCCAAATCACTGATGAAGATATTAAATAATACCGGCCCAAGGACCGAACCCTGTGGGAGCCCACTGCCCGCCTCCTTCCAGGTTGAAAATGACCTGTTAAACACCACTCTCTGGGTGCGGTTCCTAAGCCAGTTAGCCACCCACCTGACTATACAGGTGTCCACTCCACAGCCCATTAGTTTCCCTATGAGAATATTTAAATGAGCATCTGGCCTAGCTTTTGAATCCAACCTATGATATTGTGTATACTAAACAAGTATTAGCTATAAACAGCTAGCAGAAGCATAAAAGGTACGAAGACCTTTTAAGGATTTGTTTCCTTGTAGCAGGTCACAAAGCATATAATCATCCATGTAAAACAGAGTGCTTGCACACAGCTGTTCATTGGCCCCCAACAAATATACCAACTGGAAGATTTCCACAGCGTCCTCCATTAATGTGATCAGAGGAAGTCCTAAACCACTGCTTATGAAAGTTGCTGTCATGTTGTGATGAAGGAGTCTGATAACGGTAACATGTTTCGGTGGATATCCAATACTCTTCAGTATCTTCCACAGGGCCTCTCTCACTAGGTCAAAGACATCAGTCAGGCAATAAAGGCTAAGTAAAGATCTCTGGCACTTTTCTTGCAGCCGTCTAGAAATAAAGATCATATCTTTTCTACCTTTGAGTGGCCTGAAACCATACTAGGACTCAAGTAGACTTCTTCAGTGAAGAAAGTGAGTCTACTGAGAATACAGACAAAGATCTTCCCAGCTATTGGGACAGGAGTGCAATACCACCATAGATCGAATTGCAGCAGTTATCGCCTTTCTTGAATGTGGTAACAATTCTGGCATGTCTCAAGTCACTGAGAATCTGTTCGTGATTCCTGATTTTCATAACAACATGTAGCCCATGAGAGAGCTTTTTAGGGCCTTACTTATAAATTGCAGCAGGTATTCCATTAGGACCACATGCTTTGTTCTTCTTCATCTGCTTAATGGCTTTCAAGGCCAGTTGATAATTTGGAGGATTTGCAAGGTAGACCTTAATGGGTTTTTATGGAATGGCTTTGATTTATCACCTCTGATATTAGAATTTAAGTTCAGGAACTCTTGAAAGTACTCCTTCCACCAAGCATTAATGGTAAAACTGTCCTTAAGGAGTGCTGCTCCATCCTTGAACCTCAGAAGCATGGTTCCTTGTGTGCCTGGTCCATAGATAAGCTTTTTTTGTGCTGAAGAAACTAGGCAGGTCATGGCTACTGGTAATTTTTAAATCTCTTTTGATTTCTCCTCCCACTTGTTTTTTTGCTCTCTTACCTTTTTGCGGGTCTTGGCTTTTCCATGGTGATAACTGCCCTGCTTCTGTTCAGAAGTGATGGCATTCTGTCAAGCTTTGAAGGCTCTTACTTTTCTGTCAATGAGAGCTTGCATTTCCCTATCATTCTCATCACACCAGTCACTGTCCTAAGGTTTCTTTATAGAGAAGCCTAGAGATGCTTTGCATTCCTCATGGATGCCTTTCTTTTGGTTCTCCCAAAGATGAACGGTGCTCAGATCATCAGGGAAATCAGAGAGTTTTTCACTACGACGCTGCGGACAATAACTACTTCTAGCACGGTCTTTCAAGCACTCAATATTGAATCTCTTCTGTGGCTGCTTCTTTTGTGTACTTCATTTTGGGGAGATATGAATAGACACTATGAAATGTAACAAAAAAAATGATCCACCCAGCAGTTGTCTGTACTGATCATCTCTCTGGAGATACGGATATTACAATCGTCTCAGGCACGCACTATAACAGGGGTCGGCAACCCCTGGCATGCAAGGCCATTTTGCTTGACATGCCATGGCCAGCCCCGGCTCTGGGGAGCTGCTGCCAATGACACAGCCCGGCCTGCTCCAAGCAGGGCTTGCAGCAGCTCCCCAGAGCCGGGGCAGCTGCAGCCAGGAGGCTCCAAACAGCTGTGCCGGGCTCCGCACCAGCGCACCTCGGAGTAGGTGGTGGGGGCAGCACAGCCCTGGTCTCTTCCCCGCTCCCAGCACGGAGGTGATGAGCCTGCACACGCCGGTGAGGAGCTGGTGCCAGAGCCCGCCCCGGCTCTGGGGAGCTGCTGCCAGCCGGGATCCCAGACTGCTCCCAGCAGGCAGCTGGGACGCTGCAAGCCCTGCTCGGAGCAGCCCAGGCTCCAGCAGCTACCCAGAGACAGGGTAGCTGCTGGCAGCCACAGAATCCGGGCAGGGGGGCAAGGGGCAGCAGGGCGGGGGGGCAGAGGCCTTGGGTGAGGGGCAAGGGACAAAAGCAGGGCATCCTGCCATATAACCCTTGCCCTCATTTTGTTTATCTGCCATGCCGGCATTCCAGCACCTTCCAAGGTAGGCGTTCTGGTGTTTTACAGCACTCTGGCCAAAGAACGTTGCCTACCCCTGCACTATAACATAGTCAACCAGGTAAGCCTTCACTATTAGAACTATTAGTAGTCAATCAGATTCCTTTCACTATTAGGACTGGAGACAAACAAGGATGTGCTGTGTGTGGCACCAACACTTTTCCATTTGTATCACAGCTCTTCCGCACCTCACTGCTGACAGACTTGCATCTGGAGTCAGCATCCAACATGGCATGGACAGGAATCTTTTTAACATCAACTGACTATGCTCCAAATCCACGATTACCAAAACCTCCATTACCGATCTTCAATGTGCTGATGACTGTTGTGTGCTCACTAAATTGAAGAACTCCAAGTCAAACCTGATTGCTTCTGTGAAGCATATGAAATGCTTGGACTCACAGACAACTTCACAAAAGCCTGGATATTTTATCAACCTACCCCAAACCAGCCAGCTGCTCCTTTACAATTAAAAGAGAACCGCTAGAGAATATTGAGCATTTCTCCTACCTAGGTGGCCACCTTTCCCAAAAAGTGAAACACAATGTTGAACAACAGATAAAATCTGCCAGGCCTACTTGAAATAGTGTCTTCAGTGATCATGACATCAGAACCCAAACCAAATTTTCTGTCCACCAGGCTGTTGTCATCCTGACCCTGTTATATGTTGCCTTTCACACCCACATTAAGTAATATATCCTGTCACCCTTCAGAAAATATTCAGAGGTGGCAGGCGAACAGAAAAGTCTAATTCAATCCAATTCTGAATCCACTTCAGGGAAAAATTCAGGGTAGCATTTGGGAAAGGTGTAGGAATAACTTGCAACACAATCTGCCAAACAGGTTGGCCCCACTGTTGTAATGTATCTATTGGCACATGAGAAATACTGCTACCATCTTATGAATTTCTTTTTATATAGAAAGATGTTTGAGAGTGATGACAGTGGATTGTGAATCAGAAAGGTCTAATTGAAATTGATATTAAAACTCATTGGAAGCTCCAAAGTAATAAAGTAGTTTACCATAAAAAAAAAGAGATGGAAAATAGATTTGCAGCAGCTTCTACAACACACCGACTGCTTCTACTATAGTACAATACGATCATCTGGATGTGACAACACTGGAATTACAATTGCTTCATCTTGCATAAGTTGTATTCTAGCTATTGCAATTTCTTTTAGAGAAAAACGTTCTAAGACAAACATGGGGTGGAAGGGGGAATCATTTCAGCCCAGTGCTTAAACAGTTGGTGAGGAATGTTAGCCATTTTCTACTGTTCAACTATTTAAATATCATAAATGCAGAAGTCTCTGTCCTTTTTATATCTGAGCCCAATCAATACCTTTTCTTAAGTTAAAATGGGAAAACTACAGTGGAAGTGCATCATAACTAGGGACCTACCAAATTTGTGACTTCACAATTTTCAGAGAAACCGCAAAATTTGGCAGGTCCCTTTTGAAAAAGGAAGAAAATGGCCCCTGCCCTGCTTGCTGGAAGGGAGCTGCAGAGGTAGGAAGCCCTGGCATCCTAAAGTATGGGGGGGGGGGGGGGGGGAGGGGTTCATGGTAGAGCAGTGTGCCAAACCATGGTTCTGGCTGAGGGGCCCCAGAAGTCCTGCCCCTTGCAACCTGTGGGGTCTGGGGGAGGGTGGAACTTCTGGGGCTCCTCAGCCAGAGGCATGGTGGGGCCTGCCACACACTGCCATAAAAAAAAAAAAAGGGGGCAACCAGCACTGCACCAAGACCACGAAATCTGGAGGCAGCCGCCCTGAAATTAGGGTAGGTCCCTAATCATAACTACTGACACTTGAGGGGAAGAATCTTTTCTTACACACCTCTGAAGCATCTAGCAATCTTTAATCAAATAAAAATCACGGTATGGTATGATATGATATGATGGGAAAACATCACAATGTCATTCCTTCCCCCCCTCCCCCACCAGGGTTTAATCAAAAAAACAGGCCTCCATCTAACATGGAGGAGTGAAAAAAATTCCTAATCTATCTATTTCATTCTGTGTCTAAGGCAGGTGGTTTCACTTTGCAACAATGAGAATAAAGGACTAGGACCAAGCTGAATACAAAGAGAAAGAAGAATGGGGAAGGGGTGTGAAAAATATAAATGGGAAGAAGCATACACAGAAATGAAATGAGATCATTTTACAAACAGAAAAAAAATCCTGGAGAGAAGCAGCTAGTATACAGAACTTCACTTGCACAAAAACAGGATCAGTTGCATAAACTTGTTGGCTGAGAATTTACTATGTAAATACAACAGCCACCTCTTCACTAGAGAAAGAAGTGATATGTAACCCTAACTGCTCCAGGTGAAAAACTCTATCAGAAGCAAGGCAAGATAAGCTATAGTTTTGAAACATGTTAGCTCATTAGAGTTATCCTCAGGGGTTATTTTAACCAGCTAATGCAGGGGCGGGCAATTATTTTGGGCAGAGGGCCACTTACTGAGTTTTGGCAAGCCATCGAGGGCCGCGTGACAGGTAGCCCAGGGCAGATGAATATTAATTTTCTAAATTTTTTCGGGGCCTCGTGGGCCAGATCTGGCCCCCAGGCCACATTTTGCCCACCCCTGAGCTAACGTGTTAAAACACCGGTTTTCCCTGCCTACAATACAAGATTAGCACTTAAGGAAACAAATTATGTGTAGCCTTCAAACTCAACACACAGCTCCAACCAGGCCCTGAGATGGCACTGCAGCAGCTCTTTTACCATCCTAGCTCCCTATTCCTAATTCACAAGACTGCACTAAAATTTCAGGAAAATTATTTCCATAGCCAGACATCTTCTGACCTTATAGGCCACTGGTGTTCAACCGTTTCCCGCCAGTGAGCCAGATAGGTAGCGCCCTATCCATCTGCAGGCCAGACCCTGCTAGTGGTCCTGATCTAGCACCAGGGCAAGCATGTTGGACACCATCTGACCATGCAGAAGGGAATGGGGAGAGGGAAGCAACCCAGCCACAACCTGGCCCCGCAGGGAAAGGGATGTGGCTTGGCCTTGCGAAGGAAAATAGGACATGGCTTGGTCCACACGGGGGCCCTGTGAGGGGAGGGGACATGGCCCAGCTCCACAGGGAAAGTAGGTGTGGCCTGCCCCCAAACCAGCCCTGCAGGAGTATGAAACGGACATGGCCCAATCCTGATCCAAATGTGGAGGAAAGGGGGTATGGCCCAGTTGCAACTGGCAGTGCAGGGCTTGGGAGTTTGGGAATTTGACAGGGGTACAGTGGACATATGGAAACCATTCCCCTGCCACCAAATTTCCCACCCCATGGGGAACTCCACAGGCTAGATGCGATGGCACTGTGGGCTGCATTTGGCCTGTGGGCTGAAGGTTGAGCACCCCAGCTATACGTGAACATAGTGCTTTTATCATCATTGAAACAGCTGGATTGAAGTCAAGCTGTATAGCCTCAAATTTACAAACATAATGCTATCCATTTCATACCTTCTTTTTTTTTTTTTTTTTAAGATATTTTACAGTGATCTACACAATAACTGGACAAATTCCTGTTTAGCTCTTTAAACCTTGAATGGCAAGAGTGAGCAAAGGCAATGAGGCCAACACTTGTAATGGGTAAGTGCTGACTCAAGATAGTTTTAGCCTAATTAGTCCTCTCAAAGACAAAGGATTAGAAGATATTAAGTGGTATGAAAAGAACAAGGGATGCAAGTACTAAACTAAAATTACCAGTACAATTTTCTCAATTATCTCCCTCTTTTCTGCTAAGAGTCTGGTCCAGTTGGCTCCTTTCACCTCTGCGTCACAAGGATAAGTTCATGTCTTCAGACCATGATTCGGGCTCACAGCTCAGTGCTGACTCTGCAATGCAGCATTAAGACATGATGCAGATTTATTCATGGAGTTCTTTGGAAAGGATATAAGACTTCTGCCAGTCTCTGGAGACAGTCCAGGTAGAATTTATGGACCCTACAACACTTCTCAAAAAAGCAAATCTGGCCATCCTGGCCAAATTTCCTTTATTATGGAAGTAGCCAATGTACAGAGTACTCAACTCTACTTCAGCCTGCTTTTGCTCATCCCTAAAAAAACCAAACACTACTAATACAGTATCGTAAGCATTAGCAGCAGTTTCTGCCTGAAGAGGAAACTATAAAACAGCAGGAGCTATAGTACAACGAACACAAAAAAGGACGGCAGAGTAGGCTGAAGGGGCAGGAGACCTAACCTCTTCCCAAACCCACATACAAGCTGGCAGCCTGGAGGAAGCAGGAAGCAGTCATGAGGTAAAACAGAACCAGCAACAGCAGAGAAACAGGCTGAGAGAGCAAGCAAGGCCGTGAGTTGGCATCCTGGGGAACAGCAGAGTTTATTGTGCACATTTGAGCTGGATGGAGCCAAGCAACTGGCAGGAAAACCCAGCATGCTTTTTTCAGTTCCCTGTGCTTGAATCTCTACTACAAAGGTCCCCTCAGATTGGCCAGGAAAATAAGAGAAAGGAAATAGATAGGTGTTTACTCCTTGATTATTTTTCCTCAGAATGCTACTAGTTCGACCTTTAGCCAGCCTTGGCTAGAGTAGGACATTTCTGTCCACCTGTCATCTTAGCTTGAAGAAAGGAACTTGGAGTTTTGATTTTTTGCTTTGTTTTCTTTTAAGGAGTCAGGAGGACTGTTCAAATTGATGGAGCTTTGCAAAATAGAGGCAGTCTTATATATAACCAAAAGAGTTTGTCTGGTAGAAAGCATTTCATGGTCACTTTCTGCCTACACAGTCACAACCCAACACTAGGAGCCAATTTGTTTTTTTGAGAGCTGGTTCCCGAGCTATGCTCTGATCATACCAGTCCCTCTCCTTTCAAGCAGAAGTACAAGATGCGTTGAGTCAGGGCTGTGAAATTTTGCTAAGGCATTAGACAATGGATTTGTATAGGATGGTTTGGATAGGGATGATCCTGCCTCAGGCTAAGGACTGGACTATATGACCTGTGGAGGTCCCTTCCAACCCTACTTCTCTATGATTCTATGCAAGATATCAACCGAAAATTTCTCATAAACTATAGTGGATCTGCTGGCTCAAAATGTGTGGTTTATAGACTAGGGAATAGAAAATATGTAAAAACCAAGATCTAGTCTAAATAAACAAAAAGAAGAAAATTCAACTGTTGGTTCATAAAGAAATTGATATAATCTGATCCATTCCAAAGGATGATGACAATATATGAGCTACCTATTTGCAATTGCCAGATGTGTCCATGCATATTAAAATTCAAATGAATTGCTCAAAACAAAGACTGATTTTTTTTTCAGCACAGCAGATCTTAATTTCCATACGCGTTAAAATGCAGCACTTTGTCCTTTATTCATCTTGACACAACTTAAGAGTTGTGAGTAAAGGAAATTTCTATGAAAGTGAGACAGTAGCAACATTGGTCTTGACCAATGAACTTCAGACAAATATTCTGCATGCCTCCAAATACAGCTTTAAGGATATACTTAAAAGCTGGAAGAAAATACCAAAGCATGCATTCCTATGTTCTGTACTTTGGGATGCACACAGCTGATAAAGTCTAACCCATCTTATTTCCAATAAAAATTAAAATGCAGCAAGTCAAAAGACTAGTGGGTTAATTCATTTAGCTGTTCTGGTCTAGTCTACACTAGACTGTTTGCTGGTATCATTCTACCCACAAACCTCTCTTACAGCCGCTACTGGCATCTCTTATGCAAATTCCCTAAGTGAAATAAGTTAGTATTGTAAAAGAACTTTTTCTGCTATTTTTAATCCATCTACACAAGGGCTTCTACCACTATAAAAAATCACAGACCATAAGGGGAATAAGCCAACAGTGTGCTCTTGTTGCAAAGGAAGGCCAACAGGAGTGTCACTTGCAAAATAAGGGAAGTGATTCTTCTGCTCTATTCAATGCTGTAAAACCTTACCTGGAATACTGTGTCCAATTTTGGGCCCCACACTTCAAGAAGGATGTGAAAGATGTACACAGTTTGGAAAGAGTCCAGTGCAAAGCAGCAAATATGATGGAGGGGCCTGGGAAGCAAGTTTTATGAAGAAAGAGTGGAAAAAATAAAGGGTTATTCAGCCTAGAGAAGAAAAAGACCAAATGGGAGGAGGGGGATTTGATAAGTCTTCAAACACCTGAAGGACAATTGCAGAGAGGATAGAGACTGGCATTTCTCTGGTGCCATAGGGGACAGAACTAGGACCTCAAGCTGCAGCAGGGGAATTTTAGGTTGGAGATTAAAAGGAACTTTCTAACTATGAGGGTAGTCAAGCATTGGAAAAAACTCCCTAGAAAAAGCTGTGCAATTTCCATCCTAACTAAACCATCCTTTCAAGACAGACACTTGGCCAGGATGGTTTGGTTAGGGATGACTCGGCCTCAAGCCAGGGGCCATAACAGATGACCTTGCAAGGCCCCTTTCAACCCTACTTTCCTATGATCCTAAAAACACTTAAAAAACAAACAAACAAAAAACAAAAACTTACCTGTGACTTATACCAGAAAATGTTTCTAATGTATACAATGCCTTATATTAAAATCTTTTAGTGACAGGAGGCAACTTGAATGGTAAATTAAATAAAATTACACTAAAATCTCACATATATAAAATTATGTATTGAAAACAAGGGTCTGAAATAAGAAATCTGTTTAAACAGGAAAATCAGATGTACAGTTGGTATCTAAAACTTAAGTTATTAAAATAGGAACAGCCCAAACATGAACTATTTTGGAGTTTCTTAGTGATCCATGCTAAAAGATATCCCCCTTTTGCCTGGTAATGGCTGTAGCATGCATCTTTAAAAAGGTTAATACCTACACCATTACAAGAATCCAGGGCCCTAGCCAGACACTGACAAAAGGCCAACTCGTGACTCTCTCCATGACCTTGCCCCTCCTGTCCCCACTTAGTGTGGTAGTGGCAAAGGAACCCTCACTTCTCTCGGGAGAGATGGGGGAGTGGAGGTGGCAGCAACACAGTGCATCCCCCTATCCACCCATCATTACAGCAGTACCTTAATTCCCCTTGGAACCATAAGCATGTCTCCAGTTCCTCTCTCTCTTCCAAGAGGCACAGGAAACAACAGAAAGCCCTTCACACAATTGCTGCAGGAACTGTGGTGAATAAGCTGGACTTGCTATTCTCTTCTCTTCCTGCTACCCAATCGTCTTCTATGGATATTGAGAAGCAGCCCACTTCAGTAAAATAGGTTTTGGAGTCAGTACCCCACTGAAATGCATTAGACAATATACACCTTATAACACTATTGTTATCCAGAGATCAGTGTACTGTTTACTCTCAGGTCCTGTTTTCAAAAATATTTTTTCCCTATCATGACAGCCAAAATAGAAATAGGGGAAGTTCTGATGTAAATCACATGATTACTATAAAAAGTGAGGGCTGAAACCCCAGAAGATAGTACCTAAACTTTTAACCAGTGTTGTTAGTGCTTCCTCTTCAACTGGCCAAATCAAATGACTTTGCTCCAGAAGTCAGATAAAGCTGAGCAACAGACAAAACCAAAGTCAAATTCTGGAACAACTAGACTTTGAAGACTTTACCTTCAAAAACAAAAATTAGATAAAGATCCCTGGGGCCTACAAAAAGGTATTTTCCCCACTGTTACTACAAACTATGGCAACAGATAAAAACAGAGTTCGGGAAACTCAGTAAAAGACTTACAACCCTGACCCACTGAGTGAAAGAAAAATTTGAGGCCAACTATCCTGTTCTTTCCAGATTTGAGGACCTTATAGTACTGGACAGAAGTAGATATTCAGAAAGAAAGTAAAAAAAAAAAATAAAAAATCTTGACTTTAACTAAATACGGTTAATACAACAACACACCATCTGCCTGTCATATTTGACTATCAGAGGAAACCAAACTTCCCATAACATCTTTATTTTCTAGTACTGAGTTTGGTGGGAAAAACTAATTTATCACTGGCACATGCTGACTGTAAACAAGTTTCAACAAGTTGGCACCAGTGTAAAATGAACCCAAGTCGTGGCCTCTTAAGTCTGGCTGTCCGAGCACAAAGTGTGCATCCACATGTGCAAGCGCATGTGCTTGCAGCAGCTCAAATAGAAGCAGTGCAAATTTGAGCCAGGGCTTTTTGTTTCAGCGCACGTGCTTGGACATGCACTTTGTTGTGGAGCAAATTGTGCCACTTGGGGCAAAATAACCCTGCCTGGCTCCTCCAGGATCTGCAGCCAGGGGAACTAGAGCCAGCACCTGTGCTGTCCCCAGCAGTATAAAAAGCTGCCCTGTCCTGGCCCCAGCAGTATAAAAAGCCACCCTGGCAAGCAGCTCAGGGCTACTAGCTCTCAGGAGTTTCTGGGGCCCAGCAAATTGGTATGTGGGGACACTACCCCTTGTGGCAGCTGGACTGCTGAAGCAGCCCTGAGAGTTCCCTGCACCCTCTACCCACTGCAGCAGTCTGGCAGTGGGGGCTACTGTCTGGTTATCACCTGCTGTGCACCTGCCAGATTTGGATGGGGACTGCAGAGCCAACAGAGGCATCTGCCCCTCTGGGCCAGCTACCAGTGGACTGCGGTTGCAGGGTTGGCCTTTGTGCGGCACTACTGCCATTTGTGCCCCCTGCCTGACCACCTGGGCGGCTATCACTCGGAAGATGTTCTGGGTGTGGTGGCCTGCTTTGAACTGTCAAAGCATGTCCTCCTGGCCCCATTTGGCTAGGAGGTCAGCCAAAGCCAGATGGGTCCAAGGTGCCAGCTCTGAGCAGGCAGGGTCCTGCCACTGGCCTCCCTAGCAGGAATTCTGGTGTTCCCTATTGGAAAACTGAAAAATCCCTGATAAAAAAAAAATCCCAAAGTCAGTCTCTAAAATACCCCCAAATCCATGTTCCTCCACAAGTAAAACATAAGACCACTATAAAGAGAGAGAGAGACAGAGACAGTGATCAATTGGACAACGTTTTATTGATATATCTACAGTGTTAAAGCAAGCCTCATCATAATAAAGTGAACTCTAAATACAGGTTTCATGAATTCATAAATACATATTTTGCTGCCCTTCCACAGGGTGATGGCCCCCACACAAGGGCTATGGCCCCCTAACAGGGGGTTCGTCCCCCACACAAAGGATTCGGCCCCCGCAGGGGCTACCACCCCCCCCGCAAGGCGTGGGCCTTGCCCCACATGCCCCACCCCAACCCCCCGATTGCTGCCCCACCTGGCCCCATCCCCCTGCTCCCCCAGACCCCTCAATGGGTGCCCCACACAGCCCCATCCCCCAACTTGCACCCCCAGGCCCCTATGCTACCCCCACAACCCAAGGCACCATCACTTAAAAAAAAAACACCCAGAAAAAGAACAGAAAAAAAGTGGGAAAAAAAGCCTTAGAAGCAAGGGGGGGGGGGGGGGACAAACAACTCCAGGGCCTCCTGGCAGAGCCCCCCCATCCCCGGGCAGCACAGGGCAGCGGAGGGGCAGGAGGGCCCAGGCTGGGGCCGCCACCCTGCCCTGCACTCTGCGGACAGGGCCCCAATCAGACACATGGCAGTTCGAACTGCCGGTAAATGCCATGGTTTTGTTTGTTTGTAAGTATGGGGTGGTGGGGCAGGGGGAGTGGGCAGGGCCATCAGGGGTCCCCCCCCATGGTCCCCTCCCCCCTCCTCCAGCCCCTCCGACCCCCTACTCACCAGCACCAGAGCCCTGGTACTGAATCATGCAGCCTGGCCCACCGCATGTTTCAGCACCAAGGCAAGGGGCCAACCACAGAGATGCTCTGGCAGTCAGAGCGTCTCCATGGAGGACCCATGGTTCCCTCAGGGAACGGTCCTGGACCCTGTGCTGTTTTTTTAAGCTTCCATTTTTTTAGACCCCCTGGATATCCAGGGGTCTAATTTTCTCCCCGCACTGCAAGTTTGCAGCGCGAGGAACATTTTTTCATTCCCGCATATGTCTCTTACCCCGCCTCAAAGGGCTTTGAAGCAGGAAAAGAGGCACATGCGTGCTCGTGTGGACGCACCCAAAAGGTGTCAATAGATCTCATCAGTAATACCAAAGCTTATAAGTGATTTGCTCCAGGTAAATCACAATGATATATGTTATGGCAAAATACTTGGAGAAAGTGCCCTCATCTTCCTTCACCTACTATTTAGTAAAGGATGCCATTCCCTTCTTTTTTACTCCATAATGCTCTGACTCTTCTACATTAGAAAGCGGTAATAGATTTGCTTCGTAACATTATAATTGCTGGAGCCAAAAGTATACGGAATATTTTTCACAGCTAACTTTCTATTCTAATCTTAAACTCTTCCTATAACCCAAAGTTTCATCAACTGGCATATAAAAATCCAAATCTCTTCTGCCAGGTATATGAATTACAAACGGACACATTTTAATTTAGTTGTAAGCCAACTTTAGCCCGTGGGTCTCTCCACTGGTCTGAAAATTTGGCAGTGGGTGAGTAGTGGCAGTGTAAACTGCAACTCCCCTACTATCAAATTTCTGAACCTGTGGGCTAGATGACATGGCCCCGAGTGCTAGATTGAACAAACCCCACAAGTGGCATCTGGCCTAAAAAGCCAAAAAACTGAACATCAGATTAGACCAACCATCACCAAGAACTGAAGCACCTCTTTCACCAAATTGCATTTCCAAGAACAAACACAGCTGTCAATGAATATTAACAGAATGCAGAAGTAAAGCCACTAAACCCAAGTTGCTGTAAACTATGGAGTAGGAATCAAATAAGATGATAGTCAACTGAGAACACAACCAAGACTAATAATCTCATTTTATATTGCCAACTAAGGAAATGGACAAGAAATAAATAGTGGGGACAAATGAAAAAAATTATACTATTAATTGGGGAGAGGGGAAACGCACAATTTGCCATGTCAGTTAATCCACAGCACCTGTTTTCGATGACCATACTGTCTCATATTAAGTAGAAACTAAACCACAGTGATTCAACATTGTATTCAGGGATAAACTGCCCTGGTTTAGCTTCCACTTTCCATGGTACAGCACATATGCACATACCACTTACATGGGATTAGTTAATTTGCAATAAAGAAGAAAATACGGGGGACTCAACTGCACCCTTTGTTCATCTGTTTATACCCTAACTTACATCCACTATTAAAACTGAGGTAAGTTATGAAACATAACAGACATTTTAAAAAAATACTCAACACTTTGCAAACAACCAAGAAACATATTAGGAGAGGAAGAACAAGGTAGTTAGTGAGACGGGAGGAACGGCTGCTTGAAAAGGTGAATTTTGAACCTGACCTGTTTAAATCTTAAAAACACAAAAAACTCAAGATTTATTCATTGAAATCCATATGTACATGCACAAATGTGTTTTGTCCTGGTCTGTACTCTCACAGCTTATTTTGGAGACTGCCCAAAGGTAGAACTGAACTGATAATACCAGAAAAAAATATACCCTTTTGCCTTCAAGATATAGGATCATGCTCCAAGTTAAATCTCTGCTTTAGAAAGACTTTGGTACAATGAATTTAAGGACACACAAATAGCAAAAGTTGGCATCTAAATGTTCCAAAGCTTCGTAATGCTTCAATTTCCTGTTCACTATACCTACCAAGGAAAGGGAATGCAATATAGGAAATCAAGCTGGATTCTTTCAGTCATAAGCAACAACTTATTCTGAAGCCAAAATATACTCGACTCCTGGCATTTCTCTTTCAGCTTTGTTGTAAACGACATGCAATTGCTAAAAATCCAAGCGCCAAAACATACGTAATATAAGAATTTTTAACTCAGAAACATACTGGTCTTTCTAAATGCTGTTAAAAGAAGAACCAGATTATTTCATTCATCAGAAACAGATATAGAAAACATTTTTCTATAACTAAATGCCAATAGAAAACATGCTTAAGGTGTTTCATAAATATCATTAAGTTTTCATACTTTTCCATCAAAAAAAACCAACAGGAATCTTAGTGACTTCTCTGGATGTAGTGCTCTAAACATCTCCTTTTCCTCCACCATTTTTTGGAAATTTGGGAGTACAGAAAAAAAATCAGTTTGATGACATTTTTGTACTAGGCTTATTTAAAAAAAAAAAAACTTGGTGACACAAACACAAATGTATTTAACAGTGAAACACAAACCATATCAGATTTCTTTTCCTTTCTAAGAACAGATAAAAAATGTAGTGGATACTTGAGGAGTTGACAAAAACAAGTAGCACAAAAGTAAAGTAAGATAAATTAGTTACTACTTATTGAAAATAAATCTTTTAGACATGGTATTGGGAAGGCAGAGCAAATTAGGGATTTGTTTAATTTAAAAGACCTTTTATAGCAACAGTGACATAAGCACCATACTGCAATAGTCAAAGACATAAAGGCACAGTGCAACTATGAATGATAGGTGACCAAAATGCAACCCAACAGCAAAACAGGACTTCTACTTGTGATATGCAGATAGAGTGCTTCCAGCTGCCTGCCCAGAAATGTCAGCATACCACACAGAAGCAGCTGACAAAAATAAGGATCATCCAGATAATAGCACATGGAGTCAGAAGGAAGCAATCCTTTACCTATCATTGGGGACAAAGCCCACACTAAAGCACATTCAAGATATAAAAGTGATAAAAGCAGAAAAAAGGAAAAAGAATAAAAACAACAAGTGAAAAAAGCCAGGATAACTCAGGTACTAAAGAAATAAAGAGAAGTCACTAATCTCCTCCCAAAAGTATCACACAGATGTGCAACACCCCTCCCGCCCAAAAAAACCCCACTCCCAAGCTGCATGGAAAAAATAAAATAAAAAAATAACAAGTCCTCCAACACATCCCTGTATACAATTGTCATAAAGTTAATAGTTCAGTCAAACAGTCCAAAGTACTGCTTTTGCAAATGTTAATGGACTGCATTCAGCTCCCCTGCTTTCCCCCAGCCCCCTCACTCCAGGAACAAGGGAGAGAAAAATTAGTGGCAAAGAAAATAAATTCTTGTACTCATGCTCCCAAAGTAATACCTTCCCCCCCCCCCCCCAAAAAAAAAAAAAGTAAGGGCCTCTACTTAAAACAGACTGATAAAATTCAGTCTCAAAAAACCCGAACATTTTAGAAGACCGGGGGGCGGGGGGGGGGGGGGGGGGGGGGCGGCGACACCCGTATGTACAGCCTTCACAGATGTTTTTGTTTTTGGACAAAAATACTATATATAATTTGATTGTGTTCTCCAACGTGGTGCATCTACCTTTATAAAACAAATATGTACTCCTAACAATACATCCATTTACAAAACAAAACTGATTTATTTCATTAACAATGAGTTGATATCTTCAGCTCAGCAACTCTGCTCTGATCCCATCAAACCAAAACCACCTCAGCAAATTTAACACTATCTACGAACAAAGCAAAGCCAAAAAGCTGGAAGTTCATTGATACATTGGTCCCCTTTTGGATTGGCACCGATATAAAGAAAATTGATAGTATTGGCAATTGGCTTTTTTCTGGCTGATGTGGCCAATAAAGTTGCCCACAAATGCCCTGTATATGCGTGCAGCTGTAGCACAGCACGCAGGCAGCCAGGAGCACAGCCCAGAAGCATGAAGAGCAGCTGGGTGCAGCTGGTAAGTCTCTTGTGAGGGAAGAGGCGGGGAAGGCAAATCAAGTGGGGAGGGAGGGAGGGAGGGAGGGAGGGAGTAGGGCTGGGGCAGAGGCAGGTGCTGCGGCAGGACACGGGACAGAGCTGTGAGGAGGGGGTGGCAGCTCCCACCGCTGCACAAACCCTTAGGAGGGCATAGGGGGCATGTGCCCTGAGATCTGCATGTGGAGCAAGGGAGGGAAGGTTGGGCTGGGGCCACACTCGGGGCCCCAGCCCCACTCCCCCAATCACCGCAGGGGCCTAAGTCTCCAACCCCATGCCCCTTCCCTCCTCCCTCACCCCTTCTCCCACAACAGACTTACCAGTCGCTACTCTCCAAGTTGCCCAGCTGCATACCAGCAATTGGATTGGTATTGGCCAATACAGCTAGTTAAAAATTGGCCATCAGTATGGTCCCCAAAAAATCTCTATCAGTGCATCCCTACAAAAAAACAAACAAACCAAAACCTCATAATTTCATGTGGGGCAAAGATCCAGCCCACAGATCATGTAGCCTGCTGCCCTATACCTGGGTCTTGGACTGACCCTCACGCTGCATGTGTCAGGCCAAAGCCAGCACCTGTGCCAATCATGCAGCCTTCCAGAACATACTGGAGATGGTAAATTGTGACAGGTAAAGTATCAGTATATACAATGATGTGGACCACTTGTGAACTAGGCACTACATTTTGATAACCAAATGAAAAATTATTCATCTAGAAACAAACCAGCAAGGACATAATTAAACAGTTCATGCTCTGAAAACCATTGGTTCTGAAAGGACTTTGGAGCCAAGTAGATAGCCAACAGAAAATTGATTTCTAGTGAGACAGTGAAATCAAAAAGAATCAACTTCAACAGGATTCATTTGAACAGAGGAAGGTAGGAAATATTACCGTATTAGTGAATTAACCATGTCAAGTCACTAGTACTGGAATACGTTGTCCATTTCCATAGTACACACTTAGGTATAAATTTTGAACATCTGAAAAAGGTACACAAAAGGTACAAGAATGAACTCTGGTCAGCAGACATACTGTACAATGAAAATAAAGTTTAAAAAAAATTTTTTTTTTTTGTTTTCATCTCTAATGGAAAGAAGTTTGACACATCTTTAATTGGACCAGACCTAAAGAAGGGTACTTGGCATAGATTCATAGATTGTAGAGTCGGAAGGGACCACAATGGATCATCGTGTCCGAGCCCCTGCCCCTGGCAGGAAAGAGGACCGAGGTCAGATCACCCCAGCCAGGTGACTATCTAACCTTCTCGTGAAGACCTCCAAGCTAGGTGATGGCACCACCTCTCTTGGAAGCCCATTCCAGATCCTGGCCACCCTTACTGTGAAAAATTTCTTCCCAATATCTAACCTAAATCCACTCTCAACTAGTTTACACCCGTTATTCCTAGTCACTCCCTGGGGCGCCTTAGTAAACAGCGCTTCCCCTATTCCCCGTTGACCTCCCCTAATAAATTTATAGGTGGCCACAAGATCTCCCCTCAGCCGTCTCTTGTGAAGGTTGAAGAGATTCAGCTCTCTCAACCTCCCCCCGTAGGGTCTATCACGAAGGCCACTAATCATGCGAGTGGCCCTCCTCTGGACCCTCTCGAGATTCCCCGCGTCCCTCTTGAGGTGTAGCGCCCAAAGCTGGACACAGTACTCCAACTGCGGCCTGACCAGTGCCGCATAGAGGGGGAGCATCACCTCCTTTGATCTATTAGTCATGCACCTGCTAATGCACGACAAGGTGCAATTGGCCTTGTTGATGGCCTCATTATACTGCCAGCTCATGTTCATCTTGGAGTCAATTATGACTCCAAGATCCCTCTCTGCCTCCGAGCTGCTGAGAAGGACACTCCCCAACCTATAGGTGTGCTGGGGGTTCCTCCTTCCCAGGTAAAGTACCTTACATTTATCTTTATTAAATTGCATCCTATTTCTCTCTGCCCATTGATCCAACCTGTCCAGGTCAGCCTGAATCTGCTCCCTGCCCTCCGGTGTACTAACTTTGCCCCATAACTTGGTATCAACAGCGAACTCGGAGAGGGTGCTCTCCACGCCCTCGTCCAAATTGCTGATGAAGATATCGAATAATATCGGTCCGAGGACCAAACCCTGCGGGACCCCACTGCCCACCTCCCTCCAGGCTGAGAAGGAACCATCCACCACCACTCCCTGGGTGCAGTCTCTAAGCCAGTTGGCCACCCACCTGATCGTGTAGGCATCCACTCTACAGTCTACTAGCTTCCCAATGAGGATAGGGTGCAAAACTGTGTCGAAGGCCTTCCTGAAATCCAGGAAGATGACATCAGCCTCAGCTACCGCATCCAGGCAGTGTGTGACCTGGTCATAGAAGGCTACAAGGTTTGTCAGGTAGGATCTACCTGTGACAATCCCGTGCTGGTTTCCCCTCAGCATCGTTTCCCTTGCTGGACCTGCACAAATGTGTTCTTTGATTATTTTCTCTAGCATTTTCTGAGGAATAGAGGTAAGACTGACTGGTCTAAAGTTACCCGGCTCATCCCTTCTCCCTTTCTTGAAAATGGGAGCCACACTGGCCCTTCTCCAGTCCTCAGGGACCTGGCCGGAGCACTATGAGTGCTCGAACAGCTGTGCCAGTGGCTCAGCTATGACACTGGCCAATTCTTTCAGCAGCCCTGGATGGAGATCATCCAGGCCTGCTGACTTGTACCCATCCAGCTCCTCCAGGAGCTCCTTAACTATTTCAGAACTAACCGTAGGTGGACTGGTGCCATGTGGACATCTGTCAATGATCGAGGTGTTGGGAATGATCAGGAATTGGCTTAGTCAGAACATAGAAATACTGAAGCGAAGAACTCAATGAAGAGCTCTGCTTCCCCCCCCCCCCCCCCCCCGTGTCAACCACCAACTGTCCTGATTTGTCCTGCAGGGGCCCTGTGTTGCTCTGAGCTTTCCATTTGCCCACTATATACCTGAAGAAGGACTTTTTATTGTCCTTGATTGTTGAAGCCAGCCTGAGCTCAAGCCCCACCTTGGCCTGTCTAACTGATTCCCTGCAATAGCGCGCCAGGGAGATATATTCCTCCTTGGTGGCTGCTCCCTGCTTTCATTGCCTATACATCTCTTTCTTTGCCCCCAGACTCTCCTGGAGTTCCCTGTTCAGCCAAGGGGGCTTTTTTGCCCCCTTACCTCCCTTCCTACGTAATGGGACACACTCCTTTTGAGCCCCAAGGACCACTCCCTTGAGATAGCTCCAACCCTCCTGGACCCCCATATGCTCTATGTTCTTGAGTTGTATTCCCTCACTAACTAGCCTTCTAAGCTTGCTAAAGTTGGCCCTTCTGAAGTCCAACACCTTAGCCCTACTAGTTACTTTACCCACCCTTCGCTGGATAGTGAACTCGACCAAATGATGGTCACTGTCTCCCAGGCTACCATGAACTCGCACATTCCCCACGAGTTCATCCCCTGTTGCTAAGACCAGGTCAAGCAAGGCACTACCCCTGGTGGGACTAGACACCACCTGGGTTAGGTGGAGGCCCTGCACACAGTATAAGAACCTCCATGGAGCAGCTTGTTTTGGCTGTCTTCTCCTCCCAGCAGATATCTGGGTAGTTTAGATCTCCCATGACCACCTCCTCCTCCTCCCCCTCGCCTGTGTGGCGTCTGCTAGCTGCCTGGAGAATACATCGTCTAGCTCTTGATCCTGATGAGGAGGCCTATAGTAGACCCCCACAACCAAGTCCTTTTCCCCGGCCCCCTGTGGATCCTGACCCACAATGCCTCGGTGTTCTCCTCCTCCACCCCCGCCTTAATGATAGAAGGCGTATACTGCTCCTTAACAACAAGCCTTCTTCATTATTTTGCAAGACAAATGGAAACTTGACACCCTCAGTTATTTCTCCTCAAGTTGCTTGGCTCTCTCATGGCAGTTATGCATCTTTTTTCAGCTCAAAAAATGTTATTCAGGAGTTTTCGTGGTCACAGGCTAAGCACTTGTTAAGTACTTCACTGACCAGTACTGGGTTTGCGCTGAATGTTTCTCTCTAGCAGCCATGTTTCAGGGGTGCAGGTTTTAGCTGTGTTGGTTTAAGGACATAGGCAGACAAAGTTCTCTGGATAAACCCGATATCTTTTATTAGACCAACTAAAATATTTGGAAAATTTCTCCTTAGCAAGCTTTCAGGCACAAACACCCTTCATCAGGCTGACAAAACATCTGCAGATGGTCTGTGCTCTTTCTGGATGGAGCAGTAAGTAGTCAGAGGCCAGTACATATGCAAGAAAGCCAAATGATGCGGCCAGGAGTAGTCTGAACCATATCATGAGTGACTACAGGGCTCTGGGGGCCAGGCTTAGGAAGACAGGGGCACAGGTGATCTTCTCATTGATCTTCCTGGTCAGTGGTTGTAGTCAGCATCACAACACCTGTATCAAAGAAGTCAACCTGTGGCTCCAGAGTTGGTGTCATTGTGAGGCTTTTGGCTTCTTCAACCATGATCCACACTTTCGCAAAAGGGGCATCCTGGGACACGATGGTCTTCATCTCTCTTCGAAAGGTAAGAGTCTGTTCTCTTACAGGTTGGCTGATCTCCTAAGCAGGGCTTTCAACTAGGTTTGTCAGAGGACAGGGATGCAGACGACAGAGAACCTAGTGTCAACAAGCCATGCGCTAGAACAGCCCACGTAAGTACTAAGGGGCCCAATGGGCATCAAGACAGGGGGGTACCAAGGACACCCAGCGGGGGGCTCAAGCGTCTCTATACTAATACTAGGAGCATAGGGAACAAGCACGAGGAACTCGCACTCCTGCTTGCCAACAAGACCTTCGACTTAGTTGGGCTAACTAAAACTTGGTGGGACACTACCCATGATTGGGCAGTAAGAATTGAGTACAGACAAGATAGAGTAGGAAGAAAAGTGCAACACTGCCCCACCCCCTATGTCAAGGAGCAATATACATCTTCCATAATCAAGACGGGACCAGAAGAGGGGCAAATTGAGGTACCGTGGATCAGAATGCAAGGGGGTCAGGAGGAAATAGACTTGGTAGTGGGGGGTCTACTACAGGCCGCCATATCAAGAGGATGGAGTTGGACCTGGAATTCTCCAGACAGCTCTTAGAGGACGAAAAGTCAAGGGACATGGTTGTCATGGGTAACCTAAATTACCCTGACATCTGCTGGGAAGAGCAGTCAGCTAGATCCAACCATTCACATAGGCGAAGGTCCTATATGCAGGTTAAGAAACTAACACAGGAGGTATATGGTCCCACTAGGGGAAATGCCTTACTGGACTTGGTGCTGGCTACAGGGAAGGACCTGGTGGGGGATATACTGATGCAAGGTAACCTAGGGGACAATGACCATCACTTGACTGAATTCACCATCCGGTGTAGGGTAGGAAAGATAACCAGTAGAGCAGAAGTGCTAGACTTCAAAAAGGCTAACTTCAGTGTGCTCAGGAGATTAGTTAGCGAGGCACTGAAGAACAGGTGCATTGGTGAGATGGGAGTCCAGGAAGGATGGTCATTCCTAAAGGGAGCAATCCTACAGGCACAGAAGGAGACAATCCCATTGCACAGGAAAGGGGGCAAAAGGGCCAAGAAACTCTCTTGGCTGAACAGGGAAATCGAGGAAAGCCAAGGGGCAAAAGAAGAGGCTGTGGAAGCAGGGGGTAGCTACCAAGGTGGAGTACACCTACTACTTGGCCCACACTTGCAGGGAGGCAGTCAGAAAGGCCAAAGCAGAAATGGAATTTAGGCTGGCAACAAAAATTAAAGACAACAAAAAGTCCTTCTTCGGGTATATAGGGAGTAAAAAGAAGGTGCAAGGTAGCATAGAACCCCTACAGGATAAATTAGGGCAATTAGTGACAGATAGGAGAGACAAGGCTGAGCTCTTCAATGAGTTTTTTGTCTCTGTATTTCTGAACATGGATCAGGACGTATGTCCCAACTGGATCATAGGCACAAAAGGGATAGTCAGGCCACCAACTGATAGCGCTCACTTAGGGACCCTTGGAGGGACTGGATGTGTTCAAGTCAGCAGCCCAGATGATCTTCATCCAAGGGTGCTGAAGGAATTGGCCAGTGTCATAGCAGAGCCACTGGCACAGCTATTTGAGCACTCTGGTGCTCAGGTTAGGTCCCAGAGGACTGGAGAAGGGCCAATGTGGTCCCTATTTTCAAGAAGGGGAGGAAGGAGGATCTGGGTAACTACAGGCCAGTTAGTCTCACCTCTATCCTCAGGAAAACCTTTGAAAAAATTATTAAGGATCACATTTGTGGGAGTCCAGTGGGAAAAACAATGCTGAAGGGCAAGCAGCATGGATTTATAGCAGCTAGGTCCTGTCTGCCTAACCTTGTTTCTTTTTATGACTAGGTCACAAAATGTTTAGAAGCAGGGAATGAGGTAGATGTCATCTACTTTGATTTTAGAAAGCCTTTGATATGGTATCTCATCCTATAAGCTGACACACAGATGATTACATGGTCAGGTGGCTGGCAAATTGGTTTAGGGGGTCATACCCAGAGTGGTGGTGGATGGATCAGTTTTGACCTGGAAATATACGGGCAGTCAAGTCCCACAGGGCTGTCTTTGGATCTGTGCTGTTCAATGTCTTCATGAGCGACTTGGATGAGGGCATGGAAAGCACTCTGTCCAAATTCATAGATTATGCCAAATTATGGGGTAAAGTTAACACAATAGATGGTAGGGAACGAATCCAAGCAGATTTGGACAGGTTGGAAAGCTGGGCGGCACAGAAGAGGATGCAGTTCAACAAGGACAAGTGCAAGGTGCTGCACCTAGGGAGAAGGAATCACCAGCATGCTTACAGGCTAGGGGAGGACCTTCTCAGCAGTACAGAAGCAGAAAGAGAACTTGGAGTCATTGTCGACTCCAAGATGAACATGAGTCGTCAATGTGACAAAGCAATCAGTAAAGCTAACTACACTTTATCATACATTAGCAGGTGCATGACAAACAAGTCCATGGAGGTGATACTTCCCCTCTATGCAGCATTAATCAGGTCACAGTTGGAGTACTGCATCCAGTTTTGGGCACCACGCTTCAAGAGGGATGTCTGAATTCTCTTGAGGTTGTCCACAAGGACCACTCATATGGTTAGGGGCCTGCAGGCAAAGCCCTATGAGGAGAGACTGAGGGATCTGGATCTCTTCAGCCTTCTCTTGCAGTGATCTTGTGGCCACCTACAAATTCAACTGGTTGAACTTGTTTACGGTAAGGGTTGCCAGAGCCTGGAATAGGCTTCCAAGCAAGGTAGTACTCTCCCCTACCTTGAGGTTGTCCCAGGGGCACAACCACAGGGGAGCTAGAGACCCTCCCCACAGGGGACTCCGGGACAGGGGCTGCACACCCCAGGAGAAAAAACCCCGAAATCAAAAAGTACTTACCTGCCACAAGAGGCCAGACGCAAGAGGAACAAAGAGCGAAGCCCGCACAGTTCATTAGATGCAATTATCTACAGCTGGAGCCAGCGGGTGACATCAGGAGTGATCACCGGCCGGCTGAGATAAAAAGGAATGCTGACAGAAAAAGGAAGAGAGCAGGCGAGGCAGTGGAGGCTCTCCACGCCGGCGACAGGCAGCGTTGTCGCGGAAAGGCGGATCCCGCTTGGGGAGGGGCATTCCAAGTGGCAGCCATTAAAATACAAGCCCACACCGGTCACAGGCAGCATCGGCATCCAGGGGAAGACCGCACTCCTGAAGGAGCAATAGGAGCCCTGGAGAAGGTGAACTTTCCACTCTGGGTTCCCACAGATATAGAGCAGAGGAGAAAGGCTAACCCAGGGAGGAACGGAAAATACCCTTGGTGAACGCAGAGAGTGGAGCAGCGCCAGGCTACGCCTCTTGGCTCAGGTTCTAGGGCAGAGAGAGGAAAGGAGCAGCTTGGCCTGATCTCTCCTCTTCTATCTCCTCTTCTCAGCCAGACTGGCTGACCTGCTCTACCGGGCTGTAAACTAAGTCCGCCGGGCAGACGGGGGGACTACCACCACTGCTGGCTCGTGAAGCAACCCCTGCAAAGCCAGCAGGCCAAGGCATTTAAAGGGAGCCCACCCATGCCCCAGCCCTGAAACTATCTATCTGTAGGCAAGGCAGGGGCCCCCAAGGGGATACATGCCTGCCTGTACACAAATGCCAGGAGCTTGGGGAATAAACAGGAGGAACTTGTTCTTCTGCTTAACACAAATAATTACAATGTCACAGGGATAACGGAGACCTGGTGGGACTCCACCCATGACTGGACCACAGGTATAGACGGCTATACCCTGTACAGGAGAGATGGAGTGAACAAAAGCGGCGGAGGTGTAGCTCTCTCTGTTAAGAAGAGCTACCCCCATCCCTGCAAGCTGGTATTGGTGACCAGGGTGGATGACTGGAGACCCTCTGGGTTAAAATATGTGGGGAACATGGCACAGGGGACACAATGGTGGGAGTCTACTACAGAACTCCCACCCAAAGTCAAGAGAGTTTGACCAAGAGTTCGCCAGGGAATTGGCTGAGGCCGCATGCTCCCGGTCCATGGTTGTGATGGGAGACTTCAACTACCCAGACATCTCATGGGAAGAGCACTCAGCCAAATATGAGTGGTCGCAAAGCTTCCTCTCATGCGTGGATGACCTCTATCTGACACAAGTAGTCTACAGGCCAACAAGAGGTAAAGCACTGCTTGACTTGGTACTGGCAACCGGGGACGACCTAATCAGCGACCTAATGATCGAAGGGAAGCTGGGTCACAATGACCACGAGCTGATCACCTTCACCATTCGCCATAAAGCTCGCAAGTCAGTCAGCAATACAGAAGTCCTCAACTTCAGGGAAGCTGACTTTGATCAGCTCAGGAGGCTTGTTGGTGAGGGCCTAAGGGACCATACCCCCAAGGGAAGGGGAATTCAGGAAGAGAGGAAGCTCCTCAAGGGAGTGATCCTGGATGCAAAAGCTCAGTCTATTCCGTCTTGGAGGAAAGGCAGCAAAAGGGCACAGCAGCCCCCTTGACACATCAAGGAACAAGCGGATCTCCTGCATCTAAAAAGAAAGACGTACAAAGGATGGAGGATGGGATCCACCTCCAAGGAGGAATATTCCTAACTGGTCTGGACCTGCAGGGAGCAAACTAGGAAAGCTAAGGCTGCAACGGAACTCCAACTGGTTACTAGGATCAAGAATAATAAAGAGTCCTTTTTCAGATATGTGGGGAGCCAGAAGAAAAGCAAGGGCAACACTGGACCCCTGCTAAACCAGATGGGACAACTGATGACTGACGCCCAAGAAAAAGCCAACCTACTAAATGGGTACTTTGCGTCAGTCTTTCACCAGACCCACGGAACACCTCTGCCCATCACAGGACAGGAAGGCCCGAGTGAGGAAGATTCCTTGCCCTCCATCAATGCTGACCTTGTGAAGGAACACCTCTAGAGGCTGGACACCTTCAGGTCAGCTGGCCCTGACAATCTACACCCCAGGGTACTCAAGGAGCTGGCTAGCATCATAGCCCAGCCCCTGGCACGGATCTTTGAGAACTCCTGATGCTCTGGTGAAGTGCCTGAAGATTGAAAGAAGGCCAGTGTGGTGCCTATCTTCAAGAAAGTGAGGAAAGTGGATTAAAAAAAAACTACAGGCCCATCAGCCTGACCTCTATCCTGGACAAGGTCTTAGAAAAGATTATCAAAGAGGCCATTCTTAACAAACTGGCCAATGGCAACATCCTGAGGGATAGCCAGCACGGGTTTGTTGCGGGTAGGTCTTGCTTGACCAATCTCATTTCCTTTTATGACAAGGTGACCTATCACCTGGAAAAGGGAGAGGAGATTGATGTCATATATCTCGACTTCAAAAAAGCCTTCGATCTGGTATCCCACGATCACCTCTTGGCCAAACTAGCTAACTGCGGCCTCAGGTCCACCACGTTCCACTGGCTAAGGAATTGGCTCTGTGGTCAGACCCAGAGGTGGTGGTTGACAGAAGTCAATCGTCATGGTGCCTTGTGACCAGTAATTCCCTCAAGGCTCTGTCCTTGGACCTGTATTGTTCAACATCTTCATTAATGATGTGGACATTGGAGTCAGAAGCGGACTGCCCAAGTTCATTGATGATACCAAACTTTGGGGTAAAGCATTCACACCTGAGGACAGGAGGGTGATCCAGGCTGACCTAGACAGGCTCAAGAAATGGGCAGATGAGAACCTGATGGGGTTTACCACCAAAAAATGCAAGGTTCTCCACCTTGGGAAGAAAAACCTGCAGCGTCCTTATGGGCTCAGTAGTGCTATGCTGACTAGCACTACGGATGAAAGGGACTTGGGGGCCATGACTGACCACAAGATGAACATGAGCCTTCAATGTGACGCTGCGGCTAGTAAAGCAAGCAAAACGCTGGCTTGCATCCAGAGATGCTTCTCAAGCAAATCCCAGGATGTCATTCTCCCATTGTACTCGGCCCTGGTGAGTACTGCATCCATTTTTGGGCTCCACAATTGAAAAAGGATGTGGAGAAGCTTGAGAGAGTCCACAGAAGAGCCACGCGCTTGATAAGAGGTCAGGAAAACAGACCTTACAACGACAGGCTGAGCGCTATGGGACTCTGCACTTTTCCAGGCTGAAGTCTCAGGGGCGATCTGATGGCCACCTCTAAGTTTATAAAGGGGTGTCCACCAGGATCTGGGGGAAAGTTTGTTCACCAGAGCACCCTAAGGGATGACAAGGTCAAACGGTTATAAACTCCTGCAAGACTGTTGCAGGCTGGACATAACGAAGAATTTCTTCACTGTCCGAGCCACCAAGGTCTGGAATAGCCTGCCATCGGAGGTGTTTCAAGCACCTACTCTGAACACCTTCAAGAGAAAATTGGATGTTTATCTTGCTGGGAACCTATAACCCCAGCTGACTTCCTGCCCCTGGGGCAAGGGGCTGGACTCAATGATCTTCCGTGGTCCCTTCCAGCCCTAATGTCTATGAAATCTATCCGCCTTCCTTTTTTTACCCTTTCAGTCCTTTTTCTCTTTAGTTGCCTCTTGCCTGTCTATAGTTCTTTTGTTGCTTTTTATGTCCTGTCTCTTTCAGTTATTCAGTAGTTAGGTCCACCTCAAGGGGATCTGACCGACACCTCAACACCAGGGGTGCTCACGAGACTCGGCAAGTAGCCAGCGACAATGGGAGAGAGAGACGAGAGAGGTGAATCCAGCGGGCCCGTAGCCTGCCAAGGAAAGGAAGATAATAACCAGTCCCGGAGTGGGTATGAAGAGTGAAGATCATCTAGACCGGAGGGACGGCCATATTAAGATAAGGTGGCTCACCAGAGGTTGGCGTAAAGAAGGGGTGTAGGGGAGGTGGAGCCCCACGAACATCTGTCAGGAGGAGGGACCGACCCTGAGGGACCTTCAACAAAAGACCCCTCCACTAAAAATATACTCAAACTCATGGCAGGCAAGTTCAGGGGCCTTCTCTGGGGTGACTGAGGTCCTTCTCAGTGGTCACACGAAGCCTCACCACGCCCACCACCAGGCGCTCGCACTAAGGCAGCGCATGAGCTGCTATTCGAAGTAAGGCAGTCACAGAAGTCTTCAAGAGGAGACTGGACAAGCATCTGGCTGGGGTCATCCGACCCCAACACTCTTTCGTGCCCAGGACAGGGGCTCAGACTCGAAGACCTGCCGAGGTCCCTTCCCTTCCAACCCAAACATCTACAAATCTATGAATATCAATTTTTGGAAGTATCCAGCAGTTGTTACATCTTGCAACCACACTGATTCACGAATGTGCAGCTACCTCTATATTACACCAGATAAGTTAGAAAAAAGACCTTGAGAATATTCAACATAGCTAGGTGGATCATTTGTTTTACAGACTTCTCTCTCTACTCTTTCACTTCAAAGCTAGTTTGTTGGGTTGTTTAGTTTTGTTTTTTTAAAAGAAAAATGGGACAGAAATGTCAGGAAAAAAAATGGTGGCTTTTTGTCTTTTGGATCTAATCTCAACCTTAAAACAGATCTAAGGGTTCTAGTACTCTGCTCTACTCTTTGAATAAAGTATACCACCCAATTACTTGCTCAACATTACTAGCAGTGTATTATAAAAAAGAGGTTCTCTTTCAAACCTAATTTGAATTATATTGTATTTTCGGAGGGAGCGGGGGGGGGGGGGGGGGGAGGGTCATAATAAAGATAGCCCTGACAAAAGAAAACTAAATTTTCTTTCCACTTTCTTCAATGATGACAAAAAAGTCACTGTAGAAAACATAAAACAGATTCCATAAAGTTTCTCTGCCCCCATTAGAAGATGCAGACATCAAATTATATGATAAAACTGAACTACCTTGGGAGAAATCAGTAATATGTAGGGGGATGTACTCAATTCACAATTTCTGCAGAAACTGTGAAAAACGCAGTTTCCAGGATCACCACAAAAAGGCACTCTCAGAAATTTTGCACAGAATCGTCGGGGTGGGGGGGAGGGCGGGCTCTTCCACTGAGAGCCAACAGCCACTGCAGCCTGGCCTCACAGCTCATTGTGAGGAAAGATGCACCACCAACAAGAAGGGAAGCAGCCAAGATGGTGGTTGCCCGCCCCCCCCCACACCGTCCACTGCTGACTGGCCAAGAGGGCTGCCTTTTATGCAGCCCCATCCTGCTCTACCAATGAGCAGTGAGGGATGGGGCTGCCTGAAGGACAGCCCTCTCTGCCAGTCAGTGGCAAGGGACAGGATCACACAAAGGGAAGCCCTCTTGGCCAATCAGCAGCATGGGGGGAGGTCTTACCATGAAAAGACCACAATTTTTACTTTGTCTCCTCGCACTTTAATTAGATCCCGAGTTATAGGATAATAAAAATGTACAAAGTTAAAAAATATTCCTTATTTAACATACACACTCATACTACTTCATATGCCCTCTTGTTCACAAAACTAATTATATGAGAGGCAACCTGGAAGTCAAAGGGCAAAATAACCATGAGAGTTATTCCAAATCTCATCAGTTGTGAATCTGGTGGTAAGTCAGTTTCCCAGCATCTCAGGCTCCCAGAGCTCTATGAATTCATGCTGGCATCACTGAAATTTTAAGGATTAATAGAAAACCAGAAACCCTTTTTTCCCGATATACTGCTAGGAAAAAGGTAAGAAACCAAAAGGTACCGCCGCATTGAGTTTCCAAAAACTATCAGAATGAAAATTATTGTACCTTTAAAACAAACTCCAAGAATGAAAAGCTTGAAGAAAAAAAGTCTCTTGTTATTTCTAGACCTAGTCACACCCCAAATTTAAAACACACACAGAACTACAATACACTATCTGCACTACTTGAAGGAAAAAAAAAACCTCATGTCTCAAAAACTTTAAAGATAGTGGGTGTTTTCCCACATTTACATTCTAGAATAATCTCAATTTCAGTTTTTTCATTCAGATTATCAACTAAGGAACGGGTGGTTAGGAGCAGTAGCGGTTCTTAAAGCCTCGGTCTTAGATTCATGTGAAAAAAAAATTACCTTTTTAAAGTAATTAGAGTTTCCAGCATTTAGTTGTGAAAAGTTTAAAAAAAAAAAAAAAAAAAAAAAAGGATGTTAACGTGGCCTAAAGTTTTATAAAAGCAAATTTAAAGAGCAAAATTTACTGTGGTTTTTTAGGTTATATAAATCTCATTATTTGGAAAAGGGAACCAGAACAATTATTTTTATTTATTTATTTTAATTACTAGGCTGACAATGCTGAGACAGTAAAGGGAAAAAAAAGACTGGAGAATTCTAAGACTCAAAAGGGCTCTCTCTCCCTCTTATGCTCAGTGTTCAGTTCTCTTAAAACATGAGAACAAAGGAATGTAAGAACAATGAGCAGGGCTTGGATTTTAACTGGATCTATCAAGCAGGTCCATAGACCCCAGGATAGGACCATTAGAGTGAATAAGGCCCAGAAAAGATTCCACTGCAGGAGAAAAGCTACAGAACTCAAATGGGACACTGAGTCCTGGTAAATATAAAAAAAATGCATTGCACATAATTGTTCTGTCAATATCAGGTTGAAGTAAAAGCATTCATCTTCTCTGTTTCAAGGTCAGATCTCTCACATAACTGTTTCTAGTACGGAGATTCAATAGTTCTAACATTCAAACAATACATTAAAACAAAACAAAACAAAACAGACATCAATTCTTCTACAGCTGCCACATAGCAATATCGGACTATTCCTCTGAATACAGCATTCACAGCCTTAATCCACCCAGTTTAAACAACAGAAGTGACTTCTTACTCCTATCCCAGTTTAACAAATTTTGGGTGTTAAACTGTATATATATCTTCAGTCTAAAATTTAATTTGTTTAAAGTCATCCCATTACCTATAGTTATCCTATTTAAGCCATCCTAAAACAAACATTTATTTCTACCTCCATCTAGATACTTGCACCTTGATCTTGAAACAATGTAATTTAAAATTTACCAGCCCAAGGAAGAGTCCTTTTCATCAGAAATGCGTAAAGGGTGGGTGGGTGGAAATATCATAGATTCATAGATGTTAGGGTCGGAAGGGACCTCAATAGATCATCAAGTCCGACCCCCTGCATAAGCAGGAAAGAGTGCTGGGTCTAGATGACCCCAGCTAGATGCTCATCTAACCTCCTCTTGAAGACCCCCAGGGTAGGGGAGAGCACCACCTCCCTTGGGAGCCCGTTCCAGACCTTGGCCACTCGAACTGTGAAGAAGTTCTTCCTTATGTCCAGTCTAAATCTGCTCTCTACTAGCTTGTGGCCATTGTTTCTTGTAACCCCCGGGGGCGCCTTGGTGAATAAATCCTCACCAATTCCCTTCTGTGCCCCCGTGATGAACTTATAGGCAGCCACAAGGTCGCCTCTCAACCTTCTCTTGCGGAGGCTGAAAAGGTCCAGTTTCTCTAGTCTCTCCTCGTAGGGCTTGGTCTGCAGGCCCTTGACCATACGTCCTCCTTCACCCCAGGTCCAAAGTGGCAAAAAAAAATTCAAGACCGTTAGCCACTTTTCCTCTCTCTCTCTAAAAAGTATCTACTGGTAATGCTAGGCATTGTATACAATCTCAATCTGTCCCACAAATCACCAGCCCCTCATTTTAAAATACTGGTGTTTCCAAAAACAAACATTTTTTTGGTACTAAGATGCCCAAGTAATCTCACATGAACAATATAAATATTCAGATGACAGCTTCTTATTTAGCTCTTCCTAATTTTAGATATTTAATACTGGATAATCAGACATGACTAGGGACCTACCTAATTTGCAGGGACTGCCCGATTTTGCAGGCAGAACACGGGCCTGGACAGCTTTTTTGCAGGAGGAGTGCAGCAGCCCCCGTCCTCACATGTTCAACTGGCCAAGGGGCCCTGGTGGTCCTGCCCCTTGCCTCCGATTCACCATGAGGACTGTCCCCCATTCAGCCCCATCCCTTGCCAATGACTGGTGGAGAGGGGCAGGGCCACATGACAGGCAGCCCTTGAAATCGCGAATTCAGTAGGTCCCTAGACATGACTCGCGGTCAGAAATAATCTTACGTTTCTGGTTTTAAGAGCGAGTGCTGCCACCCTGGCAGAATTGGTTATCATCGTGACATTCAAGTTTAATCTACTATCTAGAACAATATGCCACACCCCACTAGCTTAAGTAAGTCAAATTCAACACTGTGAACACTGCAGGTTTCTGAACATGCATATGCTTTTGCTTTAAAGTACATGTACATCAGATAAAAAGCTTTAGCCCCACTCTTTACCACTGGAGAGAGAAGTGACTAGAGGATGCAAGAAAGAAGAGATTCAAATTAGTTGGCCATGCCTTCAAGCCCTCATTGCATAGCAATAAGCTGCAAATTTAGAGAGTGTTGCACACCAGAAATGCAAAGCCTTCTACATAAACTCATCAGAAACCTAATCCAACCTTCACAGTACAGCTTGATTGATTTCAATAGGAAAAAGCCATCAGAAACTTCAAATAAATAGGCATAAATGTCCTTTGTATATTTCTGTTCATCCATCCTCTCTCTAGAATGTCACTTTGGTTTCTGTCTCTTCGCTTTAATCTCTGAAAGCTGCTGTACTTGGGGTTCAATTACTTCAAGTACTCCCCATTCCCTCCTGCACCCTGAAACAGTTCACCACAAAACTTCAAACTGAAGCTTATATAAAGTGTCCAATGGGGTGATTTATCAAGGAGCACCGTTGTTTCTTTGAATATCTTGGAAATTAAGGGAGAAAGTTCCCGAAAACAAAGCGGACAAATCCAATGTACTACAAAGATACCGACCTATCCTGTTATCTTTTAAATATCTGACTAAAATTGAGAAAGTCAAAATTAAGCACTCAACAAATTCATGTTATTATAAACAGGTGAGAAGCAAGTTTAACAAGCCATTTATAAAGTAGGTTATAAACAGGGAACGAGTCTCAGAACAGCAGACTTCCTATGCCTGAAGAAGGGTGATTGCACTCGAAAACTTGCTAAGAGCTTTTTTCCCCAACTACTCAGCTGGTCTAATAAAAAAAAAAAAAAAAAAAATCACATCTACTCAAAGAACCTTGCCTGGTTATCACAGAACATTCATCCACTTTATATTCATGGCTTTTTAATAACAGCAAAGATTTGCAGGCATGAAAATCTAAAAAAAAAATTAAAATAAAAAAAAAAATGCTGTGATAGTTAAGCACACCTGTTTAATAAAGTTCCTTCTTCCTAGGATTTGTTTTAATGTCTACCCCTCCAAAAAATTGCTTCTTCTTTGTACATGTCTTGCATGTCATTTACTACTAGCTCCAAAAGTCATACTAGGAGTTAGCAGCATGCACTATAGTAAAAGCTGCATAACAGTTTTTCTTCCAACTCCTTTACATGCTAATGAGAGCATGAAGAGAGCAGATGTCTTTCCCAGGGCAGTATAAAAGTAGAGTCATTTACATTTGTAGATTTTCAGTTTCTACTATTAAAAAAATTCCCAACACTAAAAGCAAACAAATTTCCAAATGTCAAAATACATATTATAGTCCTAAATCTACAAACAGGCTGTTCAAAGTTTTGTTAAGCAGGTGCAGAACAGAGAAGCCAACACAATTCACTGCCATCATTATCTCCATAGACCTCAGCATAACAGTTAAAAATTAGGCCTGTGCAAAGCAGCAAGTATTTGCTTCAGATTCCGCCAATTCGGAGGCGCAGTGTTTCAATTCGGCAATTCAAATCACTGTCTCAATTCGATTCAGATGCAGAGATTTGGCCATGGACTATACAGGTAGCAGTCCTCCATGACGCTGGACACAGCTGCCTCCAGCTGGTAAGTCTGTTGTGGTGGGCAGAGGCAGGAGAGAAGGGGCGTAGGGGAGGCCAGATCAATGCCCCCACAGTAAGGGAGGGATTGGGGCTGGAGTTGGGACAAGCTGCCCAGGCAGGGTGGAGGCGCAGGACTTAGGGAGGGAGGCTCCCGCCACTGCACACTGCCGGTCTAGGAGCTGCTCTTCCAGTTGCTCCTCCAACGGCTCTCACTGCCAGTCCAGGAGGATATGGGAGTCAGCATATGCCTCCAGATCTGCGTTGCGTGGGGTGAGGTGGGCCAGGCTGCGCTCCAGACAGGCAGAGGAAGGCTCTGGGATCAGGGGCTATGCCTTCCCGCTGCTCGCCCAGCTGGGGCAAGGAGGCGCAGGACAGTACTACTGCACTGCCTCAGACAAGCAGAGTACAGCAGCAGAAGCCACTCCAGCCTCCCCACGCTTCCAGGACAAGCCATGGCTTTGCCCCACCCTGCCCTGGCTCAGCAAGCAGCAGTAGGGTATGGGGGTGGGCAGGCAGGGCCAGCAGCAGGGACTACAGGGAATTTTAAGGTAGCTGCAGCCCCCCCCCCCATAGCCCCTGCTCTACCGCGCTCCACAGGGTGCATAAAGCCAGGACTTTGCTCCGTGCTGCAGCTGGGAGCACAGCCCAGCCTGCCCTGCGCAGATCTGGGGGCACACGTCCGCTCCCATGACCTTCCAGATTGGCAGCAAGAGCCGCCGGAGGAACCACTATAAGAGCAGCTCCTGGACCAGCAGTATGCAGTGGCAGGAGTCCCCCCCCCAGAGTCCTGCACCCTCCTGCCCTGGCTGGGCAACTTGTCCCAGGCCCAATCTCAACGCCCCACAGCGAGGGAGATCTGCCCCCACACCACCCCTTCCCTCCACCCTCTGCCTACCACAAAAGACTTACCAGTTGGAGATAGCTGTGCCCAGCCATGTTGAGGACTAGTCTATGGCCAAATCTCTGTGAATCGATTCAGAGGCTTCCAAATCAATTTGGACCTTTTAATGGGTCTCCTGATTCAGAGATTCAGCCACCAAATCGGAACGAATCTCCTCCAAATCAAAATCGGCTACCAAAGTTTCACACAGTCCTACTAAAATCCAAGTCACTTTCATACCCTTTAAAGAAAGATACAAGCAGAAGTAGGGATCAGAGTTATCTATGTGAAAAACTCTCAACACATCAAAGGCTGAAGGTAAGATAGAACAGCCTCCCAACACACAGAATGATCTGGGGTAAAGCTAGGAAGGGAAGAGAATGATAAGTCTTTCTCTGATTCTTTCTTGTAGCTGCTGGACAAGGAAAAATTTCACATTCTTGAAGAGCTGCATACTAGCCAAAAGGAAATATAAAAACGGACAGCAGGTATAAGGCATCCCTTTGATAAAAACACCAACAATGGAGACTGATAGGAGTTTGGCTTCTCAGCATGCTCCTGTCTATGGGCCTCGCTACAACATCCACCTTAAAAAAAAAAATTCCTCTCAGCTATTAAGTAAAAGCATCCCAAACTTTTTAAGCTCTATTTCAGCTGACTAAAACAGGGAGTTTCAGTCCAAAGTGAATGCATTTGTTCTGACTACAGCAAATCCCTGGAAAAGGTAAAGGGGAGTATATAAATTTGGTTTGAGGAAATAGTTTCACCTACCTTTGAAGAGGAAAGACCTACAATTTTCTGATCTTCCTACAGGCAAATATTTAAATACAGTAAAGAACTGCATATGCACCTAAGTAAGCAACACCAGTCCTCTGCATCATGGTGTACATGTAAGAGGTCTAGTCAGATGCCTGATGAATCCACTTCTAGGGACCATCACACCAAGACCTTCGAAGCATACACTTAGGTAAGAGTATGGAGGAGCAGCAGCTACCCAAGACCTACCATTCCCCCTTTAAACCATTGAGACAGAATCTGCAACCCAGACCAAGCCCAGACATTCAGTGCCTTGATAGCTGTAGTGTCTGCTAGAAAACAACAGATGAGAACTGCTGCTGACTGCCTAACACCTCAGGGTGTATTTCCGTCAGGGTGATGTCCCTTAGCCTTACTCCAACCAAGGAGTAGCCACAAGGCAGTGGGGGCTAGGGTTTTGAGGTGCCCTATACTCAGCTTACTCTAGAGATTGCAACGTTGTGGTATTTTACAAGAACTACCCCACCACAAGTAGCCCCACCACGTTGCCCCAAGGCCTTCCAATCAGATGCAATTTCCAGTCATACTCAGGGCTCCATACAGTCATTACAATCTGATTTACTACAGAATTATTTAATCCTTTCATTTAAACAATCACCAAGAAAATTATTTGAAGCCTGTTGTCTTATTGTACATAAAGCATTTAAGAGGCAAGAAATTCCACTTATTCAGCTTAATCAGTTAACACTGTTCAGCCATGCTGAATTTTTAGATACCATTTTATATTTATCTTTTTCACTTATTAAACTTGAACCATCATATGTTACTCCTGAGCATGAATTTGATGCATGATATACAACATTTGCAAAATGGCCAAGTTACCTTTGCTGAAACCACCTTGAGCCTTTTTTATAATACAATGTTGATCTTTTGCCGTTTTTAGTGCTTTTAAACACATTTAAGTCAAATGAGTTGACTATTTTAGTCATATCTACAAACTCCACCTGAACACCAATATTATTCAGTAAACATTATTTCACAGATGTTAGCTCTTTACTGCAAGCCCAGATTGCCAATGAAACTTGTAAATATTATTTTCTATATGTTATCAAGTGATCTTTTAATTAAAGATTGAGTGCGTTTGGGTTATCTTCATTGTTGAACAGATAAAGCAGTTCAAACCTATACAAAGTCCAATAAACTGTAACCTTCAATTATGAACAGGGGGATAACCCTTATGTGAAAACTATTTCCAAACAAAACCATGTACTTCGTTAACAATACTGATATTCTCAGAATCATGGTCACAAGTACCTGCAGCCTCTGTTTTTCAAGCCTCAGAGATCACTGTTTTTTCGGGGAGAAATATAATCTGCCAACATCAGCACCTCCCCATCCCTGCCCCAGCATGCCAGGACAGTTCCCCAGGAGCAATCCTTTCGTACTACAGCACACTGGGATTGGGTCCTGGGGGCTTGGCACTGACTCTACCAAGCACTCCATGCTGGGATTGCTTGGTGGATTCAGCACACAGGATCCAAGTCTCCTCCTGAGAGTTTGGTGATGGGGGACCAGTGCCATGACTTCCCTGCCACCATATTTCTGGACCCACAGGGAGCACCACAGCCAGATGATGTGGGGCTGCAGACTGGAACTGTCCTGCAGGACAGGGGTTGAGTACCCCTGCAGTAGACAATCCCAACATTCATAGGAATGTCAGAAAGAGCAACACTTTCCATGCTGTAGGAATTTAAACATTCATGAAAAATAAGTGCACTGTTTCATCACACAAATTTAAAGTATAGCCTTAAAAATGCATCAGTAATGCATCAGTAATTAAGATCTTGCAATCTTATCCTACCTTAAACTAAACAGGTTACAAACTGGTCAACATAAAGGTCCAAAACCTCCAATAAAGTGTAACATCTATCACTTCCTGTGACTGCTTATCATGATACCAGGTGCTCTCAGTACTACTAGTTACACCATGACAACGTTCATGTAATTTTCACATATGCAATTAGAAAGACTTCAATTGCTGAAGGTAAGATGCCATACTGAACCCCTGACTACTACTAGCCACCAAAAAAGCATAACACTTTCCAGAATAATATAGCTGTAGCCCAAATGTCCTGGACTAAATCCAACTTAGTTAACTATCTAGCCAAACAGAGATGAAAGAAGAGACTATATTATTTTCAAAATTCAAATGAGTAGTATCAAGTCATAATCCATTGCTATGTCACTTAAAATTAACTAAAATAGCTGAAAATAGCCATTTCGTAAATTTAGTTTTTGTTACATGTATGAAAATTAAATAATCTGAACGTGTGCAACAACAAGAAACAGCCTTCATAAATACTAAAAAGAGGAGGAGGAAACCTGTGGAATAGAAATCATTCCTATTAACATGGAAAAGTTATTCTAGCCAGAAATTTCTTTTCCTGTAGAGTAAAAAATAAAAGTTCAAAAACGTTGTCTTTAACCTGCCAAAAGCATCTCACTTTTAGAAGTGGTTACTGCTGTAACACAGCAAATTGTCAACATGCAGTTTTTCAGTTAAGTATCTGTAGAGCGAGTGCAATAATGAAATACTTTAGTAAATTATAACTAAGACACTGAACTTGTTATGGTAAATCATTTAAAAAAAAATAAAATTAAATTAAAAAAAAAGGATCTGTGCCTGGTTATGGAAAGAGGCAAGAGTCACATGCTTATAGAAAGAGTTGCCAAGAGTCACAGATCCATATTTAAACAGAATGCCCTTTATTTTGCAATCAAAATTTAAAATAATTTAAAAACCGCTACCCACTATCATCAGGTTCACTCCAACAACTGCCAGTAGTACTGACTGTTCTTTTCTTACTAGCTGCTCTACAGAAACTAAAGTGAATGCCATAAAACTTTACCCCCCAAAATTCAGCAGAACAAACACCTCCCTTCAAAAAGCCACTCCACCACCAATAAAAAAAGTTAATGTTAATACTCTGTCACTTGATTCTAATACATTAGATATAGGCAATCCCAAAAGTTCTTTTCATCTAGCAACACTTACCAATCTACTAAATCATTAAGGCATAGTAAACACCAAAAAAGTAACATTAATTTGTATTATTGTTTACATCTTCATAAACTACCCTACACTGTTTGGAAAAAAAATAAAAATATTTCCAAGACTTGGTTTTGATGAGTAACCTAACAAGTTATTAAGTATGTTAGTGTAATGCTCAATGTCCTAACAAAAGATTCCAGAGGCTTCAGGATTTATTTCCTGTTATTAAAGAGGCCAAACTATTCAGTTCTTTGCCCTTTATGAAAATTGGGGGTCAAAAGGTGATTTTAAGTGTGACAATTACTAGTCACATTTAGAATTTGTGGAAGTAAGTTACTCAGCGAGCCAAAGAAATAATCAAGACATAATACGTTGAGAAATGAGACAAGTGTTTCCTTGACTACATTCCATCTCTACTGAAGAGTTAGGACTCTGGGGACATCAAAAGCGTGCCTCTGATAAGACACTGGAATGGGTGCTATTTTTCCAACTGATGGACATGCTTGTTTCTTCAGGGCTGCGGAAAAGGCCCAATACCTCATGAACTACTGGCCAGGAAACAACCAAAGGAAAACAGAACAATCTGAAACAATGCTGTAAATCTTTTTGCCAATTTTAAGAATTCCTATTTTGGTCATCTGAACTGGGAAACACTCTTACTGAAATATTTTCAAGGTTAGCAGTGGTGCATGATTTGAGAGTCAGTATTGCTTTTTGCTCACCATGTCACTATTCCAAGTTCAAAGGACTTCAGTTATGCCACTACTCCCAAAGGCTCAGGGCAGCTTACAGGAAGAGAACAAAATTGCTTATCAAAACAAGAGAATGCACAAAACTTACAAAAGCAAATGAAGTATTAAAACAACACAAAATAAACAATACTAAACCCCACTAAACAATATTCCAACTTAGCCTGGGTTGCTAAACGCCTACACAAACAGGAAGGTCTTCCAGCACTTCCAGCAGTTGCCTAGGCTCAAGATCCAGTGGACCTCAAGGAGGAAGGGGTTCCAGAGCTGAGAAGTCACTGCCAAAAACCACCTCCCAAGCAGTTTCACAAAGCAAATTTGGCACACTGATGATACGTGCAGAAGGCTGATCTTGACTGAACTTAAAGATCACGATGGGGTGCAAGACAGATGGCAGCCCCTTAAGTAAATTTGGCCCAGACTGCTTAGGGCCTTATAAGTCAAAACCAGCATCTTAAACTGCTCCTGGAAAGCTACTAGAAGCCACACTTGATAAATCACATAACCACAGTTCTTGGAAGACAGACTCTGGAGGACCAGAATAATGTGCTCCTGGTGACCAAGCCCCATTAGAAGGTGCGTTGCCATGTTCTGCACCAACTGCAGCCTTCAAGGGTAGCCCCATGTAAAATGAACTGCAATAGTCTAGCCTCCAGGTTATGTAAACACAGATCATAATGGTCAGATTCGCATCTGGAAGAGGGTCACACCCTTCTCGCCACATGGATCTGGTGAGAACAGTGTTCCTAGCCGCTGCTACCACCTGAAGATCCAGATGCAGCAGGAAGTCCAGGAACGCCCCAAGGCTGCAAACTTGAGTGACAAAGGGAGGCTGAACCCCAACAATGACAAGTATCGCAATCCCACGGTGCTGGGAAAGGACTGATAGTGGGACGAGTCAGAGGAAAGAAAGACAGTATATTGATGGCACCTCACTCCAGATCTCTGCAGAATCTCACTTAGGTGACTTACACACAAGTATAAGCAGGAGGGGTGGTTAGATGGACTCCTTGCAGACCCCACGAGAAAAGTTCAAAGGAGACAGACGATGGATGGGCACTCATCCATCACCATCCTCTGGAACGTCTCTTGCACGAAAGAGCAGAACCAATTGAGATTGGTCCAGTGAAAACCAACCAAGCCACATAAGTACTTGATTGGCACCTTGCAGTCAACTATATCAAACAATGCTGAAAGATCTATTGAGATTAGCAGAGCACAATTTTCCCTGTCAGTTTCTAAGTATTTTTCTATGCAGACAGGTGAACTTGGACATAATTTGGAGGAGAAAATGCAACAATCATAACTCTATTTCATAAATACTATACTCCAATTAGAGACTTGCAAAAGACTCTCACTGCAGAATGCAATAGTCTTATCTGCCATAACAAAGATTTGGTTATTTGACTTTCCTAGACCAACAGATCTTTAGAATATATGCCTAATATTAACAGTTGCAAGACTGAAAATAAAGACGGTTACACAGAGATGTATTAATACCCATTTGATTTTAGTTTTAGTGGAATAATCATGTGTGATCCATGGTATTATTTTGAAGCCTCCCCCAGAGGATAAAGTTCTGACCACAGAAGATGTAAATGCTTATCTGGCAGTATGCTGCTTAGGCAGGCAAAATCTATGCACCCGCTAGAAAAAGTGAACTTAATTCATACAGTATTTATGCCACCATTCCGGATGGCTGCTTCCTCTACTTAGTGCGTATATTGCTTCTGCATAAGGAGAAGATGAAATAAGAAAAAGATACCTATAAACTGAAGCCTGAACTAAAAGCACTATTGAAAGGTTTTATTATTTTTAACTATTAAAAGATTATTTTAGACCTTAATTACGTGCATTAACAGTCCTAAAGGCTCATGCACAAAAGTGAAAAAAATACCCATCAAACACTTGCACACACGCCCAACTTAACTTTCATTGTAAGCATAAACAAAATGCCCACATCTCCAGAAAACAAACACATAAGAGAATGAATTCAAGATTACCAAATGCACAGCATGCCTTTTTATGCTTCCTTGCGCTTTTTCCGGAAGTACAATAAAGAGGATGAACAGATAAATATGCCCAATGTTCCACAACATGCATGTCCCACTGCCGAACACCATTCCTAGCACTCTGCTGCTTTTAGCAGACCCAAGACAACACATCTGACGTTCCTCACCATGGCTAAAAGCTTTCTAAAAAACTGAGGATGCCACTCTCACTCTTGCTGCTGCGATATACAAGATCTCACAAAACCTGACAGTGACCAAACAAAACCTGGAACCAGCTCAAGTCCAACCATGATGCGCAAATCCACATACAAGCAGTGGGGGGAGGGGGGGCTGCTCCAGGGAACATTTAAACTTTGTGGTGCAAAAGAAAGTTGGGGTTTCTTCCCTACCCCCCTTCATTCTTCGCACTGGTGCATTTCCCCTTCTCCCAACCAACCCCAACACAGGTGTAAAAAACCATCCAGACTGTAAAGCCATAAGCAGGGAAGATCCATGCCTGAGCCTACAGCAGCCAGGCTTTCTGCCCCTGTGCAGGTCTACCTGCCCCAGCCAGCACCAGCCAAAAAGGCCAGCCCAGCCTCTGCACAGGTGTGGGCTATGCAGAGAGCCCCCTATCCCATACCCACTGATTCCTTCTCCAATTCCAAGGAAGGGAGGAGATCCCTCCTTGTCCTTTCCCCTACAGCAGCCAGGCTTTGTGCCCCTGTGCAGATCTACCTACACCCAACAGCACCAGGCAAAAGGGCCAGCCCAGCCTCCTGACTGGGGTGGGCTACATACAGAGCCTCCTAACCTTTACCCCACGGCCCCCTTCTCCTCCAATAAAGTGGGGGGGAGGATGATCCCTCCATGTCCTTCCCCCAAGGGCCCGCCAAGCCTGCCCCATCCAGCACGTCACGGCCCCACAGCTTTGAGCTACGTCTAACCTCCCCCACTTAAAGGCCGATTCCCCCAGGGCGGGCGAGGGGATGAAATCCCCGCGCGGACAAACAGGCCGCGGCACTATCACGGCTCCCGGTTCCGGGCTCCCATCTCGGGAAGGCCCTATCCTCCCCCATGGCCTGCGTGTGCCCGAGGCCGGGGCCTGGGCGGCGGACACTCACCGCGGCGGCGGGGCGACTCCGTGCGGGCAGACCCCACGCTCCACTTCCAGTCGCCAGGAGCGGGCGGCCCCATTAAGGCTGAGGCCGAGCAGCGGGGTACAGCCGAACCGGCCGCTCCCCGCACCCGCTGCTGGTGGCCATTTTAATCCTCCTTCTCCGCCTGCCGCCGCTCCGGCTCTTCCCGAATCCCCTCCCTCCCAGGCCGGCCGCGCTCCGCCCCGCAGCCACCGCCTTCCCGCGGGAATGTGGCACCCGCCCACGCCCGGCCGGAAGGACCGCTGCGCTGACACGGGGGAGACCCGCGCGGCTTTCCACCCCAAAGGGGCCGGTGAGGTGTGGTTCTCTTCCAGGGTGAGCAGAGGGGGCCTGTTTGAGCGTGAGGTGAAGCAACGCCCCCCTAAATCATAGACAATTCGGGTTGGGAGGTGGGGTTCAAATTACACTTTGATTCTCAGGGGGGTTTAACATCAAGTTAAACTTTCATTATTAGCAAGTCCACCTAAGTGACCCCTCCCCCAGGTTAGACAAGGTTTTTTGATATATTCTATTAAACTAACTCAGATAGTTGGAACAGTTCTTCTCCACAAGATTTTGGGCATAAACACCCTTCAGGTTATCTTACAGGAGGGCTCTGGTCTCTTATGCCCTCCCAGCTTCCCTGTAATTCAGACCCTGTTGAAAAGGACCTCATCTAGCTCAGTGGTTTCTCCACCTGTGGGTCAGGAGAATGTACGAAAGGGTGGCAGACAATGTTTAAAAAATGGATTCTCCTTTAAAGGAGAAAAGTGGGAAACTATGGCTTTTCCCTCGCAGGCTGGCAGAGTCCAGCCTGCAAGGGGCTGCTTGGGCCTCACCCTGAACACGTCCATCCTATAGCCTACCTACCTGGCTTCTACCTGCCACACAATCATCGGGCCTTGCTGAATAGGTTCTGGACAGGGCAAGGTCTGCATGCAGCCAACCTCCACCTTTGGGCTCTGAGACAATCCAGACCAGAGCTGTGGCAAAACACATCGCATATTGTCAATGACTGCCCATTGACCAAGTTCAGTGGCAGGCTACAGGAACTGCACGGGGCCACTGAGAACACTATCACATGGCTCGGCAATTACACAGGCTGACTGATCTAACCTTCCCTTGCTGCAACTTGAAACCAGTCTCTGGGGTGTCAAGTCCTGGGGGTCCTTGAAGTTAGAACATGCTCTGAGCAGTTGCTGGTTAAGGATTAATGCCATTTCTTGCCCCTGCCGCTATAGCTTGCTGCTAGAAGGCTAAGGAGCAGAGGTTTGACTAGAAAACAGAACACCTGGGTTGTATCCATGTTCTGGATAAAGTGTGGGGGGGGAGGGCTAGAAGCTGTGCATCCTGGGATGCTGGAGGACTGCAAATGGCTTGTTTTATCTCTCTGGAGCAAACTGGAGTTATCCTAACATAAGATGGGTGGTACAGCCCAGAGGTAGCCCTCACCTAAAGTGGTGTAACTCTGAGTTGCTCAGAGGGTACTCAGTATGAGTTAACAAGCCTCTGTTTTTTTGTGCCTTTAGTATGGTCAAAGTGTGATATACAACTGCAGACTTAGACTGTCCTCTCCCTGTCCCCCAACCAAGTATTTTCCTTCTCCAGAATACATAAATAGATAAGCACTCCTAGGCTGAAATGCTTCACAGCTGTGGAGCAACAGATAGCACCCAGATACCTACAAGGCACTCACCATTGAACAGATAACTTTACTACATGCTTACATGAGTTCTTGGCCCTCTTCTTTAAACAAGGTTGAGCCTTGTTTCCTAGCCCATGAAAAGGGCCCTTTGCCTTTTACAGAGTGGTATTTGAATTCTTGAAGACAAACACTTAAAGTTGATTGTTTTAATTGTCTGCTCTTTTCTTTTTGAGTCAGTTTTTCAAAGTTTATCCTCAGTTACTTAATTTATTGCCTTGATTATATTGACTTGTGAGTTTTTTTCAGTTTATTCTGGTATAGTTCAAAGATGGTGGGAAAGCTGGCTTTGGATTCAACCTATTGCACTTGATAAGTAACTTTAATTCTTAGTGAAACTGCAGTGTGTAAGTGAAGTTGACTACAGAAACCGATGTACAGTTAGTAATCAAATACCAAACCTAAAGTGAGATGGTGTAAAGAGATAAAAAACCCAAAGAGGAAAATTTCAAATTAGTCGGATAAAATTGCGTATGAGGTGAAGTAAACAAAAGCAGGAAACTTCAAACGAATAGTGGAGGAAGCCTTCTTAAGATATAGCCTGGACTTAAAATATTTAACATTTTCTTTACAAAAGTATTTTCTTGTTTTTTTGTGGAAGCAAGTGCATTTTTGTTTAAAAGGCTGTTAAATGAATATCAATATTCACAAAAAAATTATGTCCTGTTCATGAATTATTGAACCAGAACAACATGTTCACCTGAAAAGTTCATATCAATTATAATTAAATAAAATATTAGATGCATTTGCAAATTAAATTCCAGATCCTGCTTGATGTTGCATAGAGAAATAGTAGCATAAAAAAACCCTTTTCATAAGTCAGACAGAAGCTCACTTCAGTGCTCAGCCATCTGCAAGGTGCAAGGTCCGGCTACAACACCAGACAACATTTCATTCAAGTACAGACAGGGGAGTCTTCACCAGACACAGCTGAGTGCAGAAGGCATACAGCCAGTTCCATACTCCCGCATCCAGCAAGTCATTTGGAGGGCTGGGGAAGGGGGAAACCCTGCTCCCAAGAGCTTCTTTTCAGTCATCCAAATGAAGTTAGCAGATCTCTGGAAATGCTCACCATAGCTGCTCACTTTTCTTATAAACAATCCTTTCTAAAAGTCAGTTTCATTTCAGCAAGTGAACAAAAAGACTTGAACTCTTTGGAAGACCTGGCCCCAAGAATTCATGCTGCAATAAAGAGCACATACCATGCTCATGTACCCTGCTGCTGCTAAGGAGCCAAGTCTTGCTTCCATGAAATGCAGAGAGAAATGCAGCAAGTAGGAAAAGATCCCGGAGCACTAAAAAATGTGAGCCCAACTATGTTTCCTTTAGACCTATAGAGTGGAATCCTGCTTTTTTCTAGAAGGCATCTGCTAGAACCAGCTGTACCAGCAAGAGCAAAGTTTAGTTCAAATCATGAGAATAGGCTGGCTATTAATTTATTACATTATGCAGGATAACATTTGCTAATTCATTTCTCACAGTACTTGAATCTATTCTCATCCATACCCATGAACAACTGGCACGGAAAGAAAAATGTTTCCTGCTATTGTGATCTTGCTTACTCCAGGCAATTTGAATATAATCAGTGATAACACTTCTCTTTTTTTCTGCAGCGGAGAAAACTGTTATGCCAAGAGAGACTTACTTCCACTTCCTCACTCCTTTACCAGAGTAAACCACTTAAACTTTGCTGGTGAACAGATCTGTTATGCAACTTCTGGTAAGTATCAACATTTCTTCATTCATTGAATGTCAAAAAATAAAGAACATTTCAAATTTTCAAATAGACCCAATTTTGGTTTCTCTGGGGACTGAAAACACTCCACTCCTCACTCCCCAATATACACTGATGTGAATTTTGCCCTTGACCTCAAAAGAAGCCTGATGAAGCATATATGTTGTTAAGGCAATAGTGAAGCAGCACAACAATGGAAATTATTGGACAAAAAGTAGGGGTAGACAACATCAGGAAAAGGTGTTTGTTTGTTTTTAATCAATCAAATTGACTTGTTAGAAGAAAGCAGTGCATATCCATTGCCTAACATGGAGCGGACACACACAGTATAAAATTGTATAATGATGCACTTCAAACTATTCTAACTTTTCTCTTTGGTTATATTCTACTCAAAAAAGTCTAGGTGTCCTACTGTTTTCTTCTAATAGAAATGGTGGCAGCATCCAGCACAGGCCTATAATTAGGAAAGGAGCTGTGTTAAGACCAGTGGCTAGGAGCTGTATATGCATGCAGTTCATGTTACACACTACACTTAACAAATTCCTCTGTCCTCTTCCCACCCCACTCCCCCAGAAAGTAAGAATTTGCAAAGTTATGATAGTGTGTTATATAGTTTTATCAAAAGGATATCCACAATGTCAGACACAATTTGGCCCTTTCAGGAATAGTTATTCCAGAGTATGCCAAGGGAAAACACAATTTGTGCTTATTGTAATCTGAGTGCAAAATACAATCTGTGTGCACTAAATTGCAATCAAACTTTGTAACAGAAACAAGTTAGTTCTGTCATTTGTGTGTTTAATGGTACTTTAATCTTTTCACATAAGTCAATAGCAGTATGTTTTCCAGCCAATGTTAGGGTAGAGAAATCATATAGGGCAGAAACTGTTCTGTAAATCCTTTCAGCTGCAGTCAAACAAAACTGGGTAAGTAACAAAAACTCTTCCAAGCACAACAGCACTTACATGAACCATTTAGCTGCATGGAAAAATGTTGCTGTTTCTCTCTCTCTCCTTTATGCAGTAGGTTGTTCATAGCAATTTTATATATAGTCCATACATTCTAGTGAATTATCACAATGCCAGGCTGCAAAACCCATATTGAGTTATAGCAGTCACTTGTTTTCCTTCACCTCAACATGTCTCCTCTGACAGACCTCATTGTGACTAACTGTTTATCTTTCTCAGAGAACGCATGTAATGACAGCACTATAATTAGAATAAAGGGATTTGCAGTTACTTTTCCCTCTTTGCAAAGCATCTGTGCAAACGGGATTACATCAGTCTTTTTTTTTTTTATAAAACTTTCATGGTTTTTCATATGTAAACACCTTTGCCTATCTGACCACCACTACCTTTGACATTTGAAGTTTAACAGGAAACCGGTTCAACTGTCTACATTCAGGTGAAGCTCTCAATAGCTTCGGTAGGAATTGGGCCTTTCACAGCCCTTTTACTGCTACTACATTAACTTACCCTGCTTCATGCAATCTGGACAGTAAAACTGATTCAGTCTAGTTCTCATATACTAAACCAGATGTTTTTGTAAATCTAATTGCAGAAAAGTTATGCTGGAGCAGGACGGAGAATCAGGTTTCAAAACTCCAGCAACAATTGTGGATGGTTCTCAATCAGTGACATTTTGGAATGGTTTATTTGTTATGTGTCTGCACCCTATGATGAGGAAAACTGACCTCAGCTTCTACATTAGGCTACCTAATAGTTTTTGTTATAAATGTTATGACCTTTTCTTTGAAAAGCTCACATTTCATTGTTTGCAAATGGCCGCTGATGGTGAGCAAGGGCAGCATGTTCATTCTTTATCCAGTTATAATTCAGCCAAATCTGAAAATAATTTAAAATAGGAGCACAAGAGGAGCAACTAAGAGAAAACATTGACAGCCTATCAAGAGAAGTAGTCACAGAATGTTCTGAGGCCAGACTGTCCCCACTGGCAAAGCAGTAGCAGGGCCACAACAATGGAGATGCTATGGAACTGCTGGAGGAACAGAGAGAGGAGAAAAAATAAAGCAGCTTTGTATTCTCTTATACAGTTCCTGAAGGCCCAGTAATTTACTCCTATTCTCAAGGTTGCCAACCCAAGACAGTATTCATCAGCAAGGGACTTTGCCCATGCTGCAGCTGGGCACAGAGACTTTGGCCAGGGGCAATCTTGCAGCACCATGCCATAGCCAGGCAATGGGAAAAAGTGATGGAGATGGCTGGGTCCCAGTGCCAGCCCATCTCAGACTTGAGCTCGGTCATTTTGCCCTGCTGCTGGAAAATGCCAACTCCTGATCTATGGAATCTTTGGTAACCACTATTTAATTTGCCATTGTTCTCATCGGCTGCCAGAACCCACCCTTCCATAATTGTCATCTCATAATAACTAATTCCTACTTAATAAATCTCCACTAGTTGCATTCTCCTTGGAGTTGTAAATAAACTAGAATTTAGTGTACTTGTTTGTGATATTGTTAAGTTTCAGTGTTCAAATCATGCCAATTATTTATGGTCATCATAGGTTTTTTATTTTTAAGCTTTTTCAACAAGACTGTAGATAGTTACAAAAAATTATAAGAGAAAGTTACAGGGGTGTAGGTTGTAGCCATGTTGGTCTAAGGACATAGGCAGACAAGGTTCTGTGGGTGAATCTGATATCTTTTATTAGACCAGCTTAAATAGTTGGAAAACAATTATTAAGCAAGCTTTCGGGTTCAAAAACCCTTCATCAGGCTAAGGAAGTTTCTGCAGTTAGTGTGTGCTCTTCCTAGATGGAATGAAAAGTAAAGAAGCCAGAGGCTGGGCTGATATGCATACAAGACAGGTAGTCAGTGAAAATGTAGATTGAGTCGTCAATGGGTGAGAGACAGGCTGGGAGGCGGGGGAAAGAGAGAGAAGGGGGATGAATAGTGGAGAGATACCTGGGGAGTCAGATGTCAGGCAGGTTATAATGTGTCATAAATCCAATGTCTATATTTAGTCCATGATTTTTAGTATCCAGGAGGTTGATGAAGTGGAGTTCATAGGCTCATCTCTGGGAAGTGTTTTGTAAGTTTCCTTTGAGGATCAGGACTGAGAGATTGGAGAGAGAGTGGTTTTCTTGTGAGAAATGTGCCCCCACAGGTAATTGGGTATTCCTGTCTTTGATAGATTTCCAGTGTGCAGAAAGTTAAACACTCAAAAATCAGGAAAGCCTAGATTTCTAGTTGCCTGTGAAGTCTTAATTCTGCCTCTTTTGCAGATACATTATGATAATACAGTCTTAATTGTATGATCATATTAATTTCCCCACAACATCTGAACTTCATTCAGTCAGATGAGTGTACAAGGGAGCAGAATGAAGTTGGCATGCCCTCTTTTATAAGTGCTTAACCGTACAGCCTAAAAATCTGTAGCATATTGTCACATGCAATATTTCTTTAGAGCAGGGGTAGGCAAAATATGGCCTGTGGGCTGAATCTGGCCTGCCAGTTGATTCTATCCAGCCCATAGGCAAGCAGCACAGGTGGCGGCTTTGGCTTCAGCCTCTGCTGGTGCTGCGGGGGATGCTGGGTGGAAGCAGCCCTGTCCGCCTACCTGCCTGGCTCTGCAGGCAGGCCCTGGGTGAGCCATGCTCAGGTCCCAGCACCCCAACTTGGACTGGGCCAGCGGTACCCCACCTGCTTGCAGCTCAGAGCTGGCAGGAGCCACCTCGGGTGCTTGGATCGTGTGGTGGGTACTCCACACATGTGCTCAGAGGCAGAGCAACTTCCCTGGCACCTCCTGGCAGGTGAAGCTCCAGTCCCAGCCACAGCCCAAGCCTTGCCTCCCATCTTGCCCCCACAGTGCTATAAGCCAGCCCAGCCATCTGCTGCCTCCCCGCTGCAGCCGATCTCCTGTCCTATCCACCCATGTGAGGCTGCCACCAGAGGCTTGGGGCTGGGGCTAGGGCTCCTCCTGCTGTAAGGGGGACCCCAGGACTGTGGGTCGGTACAGCTGTAGCATGTTCATCTAAACATGGAAGCTGTAAAGAGGACTCACTGAAGCAGAAGGTCCACTTAGGCCTCCAAGAGAAGTTAAACCTTGCTAAAAGAAAGGGCTCATATTCTGAATGAGGGAAAACACTGCCATCTGGTGTCTAAATGGAAAAAATGTGTCCTCACAAGTCTGCACATTTGGCCTTCATTTAAATGCCAGTGATTTGCTACAGTGTTTTGTAAAGTTTAGATTGCCTTTTTAGTGTATATGCCACATTACTTTTTTATATGCGTATGCAAGCTTCCATTTTGAAGGAAGAAACTAGTAAGTTTTATAGTACTATGTCTGAAAGTAGAAGAGATATGGATAAACTTCAATTTTGAATATGGGGAAACTTTCTGAACGCTTATGTTTTCAAACAGAAATCCATTTAAGTTGGAACAGATTCTTAAGGGTTTTTTTTGGCAACATATTCAGAAATGTAAATTTAAAAAAAAGCCAGAAATGAATTCAGTTTATTATATGACTTTTTTGTTTACTTGTGCAGTAGGACAGACCAAGTATCTGGAAAGTATTCATGAAAATGAGCAGAGAGATCAGTCATATTATTAGGATATTCAGAATTTGACAGAAAAGTCTTGAATATATTTAAATTGCAGAACCAGCTTGGACCTTTGTATTTACTACATGAATTTTAATACTTGCTGTTTCACTGTAGAAAACAACAGTTGTCAGTGTACAATAGAAGCTCTTAGAAGATATAGAACGGAAAAAGATGTCTTTTATATTGCCTGCTGTTGGTATACCTTCAGTCTCAAGTGATATGTCAAACGTGTACAGAGAATCTCAGCATGATAGGATGAAGAAGCACCGTGTTAGTCCAAGAGATTCATTTAATTTATATTTAAGTAGTCCATCACACAAAGCTACTGGATAAGCTTGTAAAAAATAAATATTGGAGTAACATATCAAGTCCCATCACAATTGCAATCTGCTTGCCATATTAAGAATCCAATTAGCTTGTTCTTTTGATTTAGACTGTTGCTCCAGTGTCAAGCAGCAACAGACTACTACAGCCTTGCAGGCCAGTTTTTCACAAAGAAAAATAAGTGATGTGTAAATGGGCATATTTAAAATATAGCTTGCTTTGGTCAGGCATGCATGTCCTCCCTCTCTCTTATCCTGCAACATAGCAGTCACAAGCCACTGGTACCCAAGCCACTGATACTCCGTTCCTTCTTTTTCCACAGAGTTCATCCTGCATATCAATGCCAGTTTCCCTCTGCCTCCAAGTATGGAGAAAAGTGAAAAGAGCAAATTCTTTTCTGCAGCTTCTTCCAAAAGATTATTGCATGGCAATATGTAACATTTCCTCAAAGAGTAAGAATTTGTTAAAGAGAGCTTTCAAAGCTCTATGCAATATTGCCTTCTGATAACACTTGCTGTATTACATGCATGCCTACTTTCTTAAGCATCCAACTGACCTACATACAAATTAATTACATTTTCACGCAGCCCTACTCATGTCCGTAACATATTTGGCATAGGAGAATTTTTACCTTCCCTGGTACATCTTATGCAAAGAGACTACTGTCCACGTGATATGCTAGCATAAAACTTACATAGGTGCAAACTTCTTAAGTCCCCCAGCAGGACTGTATGAAGTAATAATTCTCAACCAGGATGTTCAGCCAGATAAGCCTAAAGCAGGCAGGAGCAGCCAGTCCTGCTGCAGCCCATCCTGGTGTGACCCCTTTAACCATACTCCTTCCAGGAACTGAAGTAGGCAGGGAAGGTGTAAATAATCCACGTGTCTCTGATTCTGGGAGGAGCATGGAGCAGGGCTGGACTGAGAAGGGCTTCAGCAGGGTTGGCCATCCCTTATCTGGCTGCGCATGGGGCAGTTCCATTTGGTTATGGCAGTGGTACCAGCCTGGTTGAAAATCATTGAGGTAAATAGAGGCAGCACGGAAGTTTTCAACCAGGGTGCCACTACATTTAAAAAAAAAAGTTATGGAGGGGATGTCCTGAATCTAAAAAGGTTGAAAACCACTGGCATTGAGGGAAGCCATTGGCTGAACACTTGTGGAAGACACCTTCAGAAGGAACATTTGGAGTTTGCTCCACAACCACTTAAGTCCATGTAGACAGACAGTCTAGCATTAGAAAAATATAGACTTTCTTGCCCTACAGCATACCTACAAGTAACTTGTGGATGAAAAGAGATTCATAGATTCATAGATTGTAGTTGGAAGGGACCACAATGGATCATTGTGTCCAACCCCCTGCCCTTGGCAGGAAAGAGGACCAAGGTCAGACGACCCCAGCCAGGTGACTGTCAAGCCTCCTCTTGAAGATCTCCAGGTTAGGCGATAGTACCACCTTTCGTGAAAGCCCATTCCAGATTCTGGCCACCCTTAGTGTAAAAAATTTCTTCCTAATGTCTAACCTAAATCTACTTTCCACTAGTTTGCACTTATGATTCCTTGTTACTCCCTGGGGTGCTCTGGTAAATAGTGCATCACCAATTCCCTGCTGTCCTCCCTTGATAAACTTATAGGCAGCTACAAGGTCTCCCCTCAGTTGTCTCTTGTGAAGGCTGAAGAGATCCAGATATCTCAACCTCCCCTCGTAGGGTCTTTCACGGAGGCCACTAATCATGTGAGTGGCCCTCTGAGCCCTCCAGATTCTCTGTGTCCCTCTTGAAATGCAGTGCCCAAAACTGGACATAGTACCCCAACTGCAGCCTGACCAATGCCGCATAGAGGGGGAGCATGACCTCCCTTGATCTGTTGGTCATGCGTCTGCTAATACACGACAAGTTGCGATTGACTTTGCTGATGGCCTCGTTACACTGCCAGCTCATGTTCATCTTGGAGTCAACTATGACTCCAAGATCTCTCTCAGCCTCTGAGCTGCTGAGGAGGTCATCCCCCAACCTGTCGGTGTGCTGGGAATTACTCCTTCCGAGGTGGAGTACCTTACATTTATCTTTGTTGAATTGCATCCTATTTCATTCCACCCATTGATCCAACCTGTCCAGGTTGGCCTGTACCTGCTTCCTGCCCTCTGGTGTATTAACTTTGCCCCATAATTTGGTATCATCAGCGAACTTGGAGAAGGTGCTCTCCACACCCTCATCCAAATCGCTGATGAAGATATTAAATAACACCGGTCGAAGGACCGAACCCTGCGGGACCCCACTGCCCACCTCCTTCCAGGCCAAGAACGACCCGTCCACCACCACTCTCTGGGTGCAGCCCCTAAACCAGTCATCCACGCCCCTGACTGTGTAGGCATCCACTCCACAGCCCCTTAGCTTCCCTATGAGAATAGGATGCGAAACTGTATCAAAGGCCTTCCTAAAATCCAGGTAGATGACATCAGCCTCAGCTCCTATGTTAAGGCAGCGTGTGACCTGGTTATAAAAGGCTATAAGGTTTGTCAGGAAAGATCTACCTGTGACAAATCCATGCTGGTTTCCTTTCAGCATCGTTTCCCGTTGGGCCTTCACAAATGCGCTCTTTGATGATTTTTTCCAGTATTTTCCCAGGGATAGAGGTAAGACTGACTGGTCTAAAGTTACCCGGCTCATCCCTTCTCCCCTTCTTAAAAATGGGCACCTTAGGGACCTGGCTGGAGCACCATGAGTGCTCAAACAGCCATGCCAGTGGCTCAGCTATGACACTGGCCAATTCCTTCAGCATCCGTGGACGTAGGTCATTCGGGCCGGCTGACTTGTGCTCATCCAGCCCTTCCAAATGCTCCTTAACTAAGTCAGCACTAACCTTTGGCAGTCTGGTGCCTTTTGGACATCTGTCTATGCTCAATGGGGGAATTGTCTTGGTCGGTACTTAGGAATACTGAAGCAAAGAACTCGTTGAAGAGCTTCGCCTTTTTCCCTGTGTCAACCACCAACTGACCTGATTTGTCCTGCCGGGGCCCTGTGTTACTCTGCGCTTTCCTTTTGCTTGCTATGTATCTGTAGAAGGACTTTTTATTGTCCTTAATTGTTGAAGCCAGCCTAAGCTCCAGTCCTGCCTTGGCCTGCCTAACTAACTCCCTGCAATAGCGCATCAGGGGGGTGTATGCCTCCTTGGTGGCTGCCCCCTGCTTCCACTGCCTATAAATATCTTTCTCTGCCCCCAGTCTTTCCTGGAGCTCCCTGTTCAGCCAAGGGGGCTTTTTTATCCCCTTACCCCCTTTCCTTTGTAAGGGGATAGACTCCTTTTGTACCCCAAGGATCACTCCCTTGGGATACCTCCAACCCTCCTAGACTTCCATTTGCTCAATGCTCTTGAGTTCCGCCACCTTACTAACTAGGTTTCAAAGTTTACTAAAGTTGGCCCTTCTGAAGTCTAACACTTTAGCCTCACTGGATATTTTTCTCACCCTTCTCTGGATAGTGAACTCGACCAAGTGATGGTCACTATCTCTCAGACTACCATCAACTTGCATGTTCCCCACAAGATCATCCCCTGTTGCTAAGACCAGGTCTAGCAAGGCAGTACCCCTGGTGGGACTGGACACCACCTGGGCTAGGTGGAGGTCCTGCACACAGTGTAAGAACCTCCCTGAGTGGCTTGTTTTGGCCGCCTGTTCCTCCCAGCGGATGTCCAGGTAATTTAGATTCCCCCATGACCACTGCCTCCCTTGCCTGTCTGGCATCTGAGAGCTGCCTGGAGAATACCTCATCAAGCTCATTATCCTGGTGAGGAGGTCTGTAGTAGATCCCCACTACCAAGTCCTTTTCCCCTGGCCCCCCCTGGATCCTGGCCCACAATGCCTCGGTATTCCCCTCCTCCACTCCAGCCTTGATGATGGAAGATGTGTACTGCTCCTTAACATAGAGAGCTATACCCCCGCCTTTTTTTCCCACTCTGTCGCGTCTATACAGCGCGTACCCCTCAATGCCTACCACCCAGTCGTGCGTAGAAACCCACCATGTTTCAGCTAAGCCAACTAAGTCATACTGTGTGCTAGCAAGTAGGCGTATGAGCTTCTGCTTATTCCCCATACTCCTGGCATTTGTGTAAAGACATTCTAGCCCCCCAAAGGGTGCTCTTGGTGCCCCTTTGCCTTGATGGCTTGTGTTCTCCTTAGTGCTTACCTGGTTAGGTCCAGTGCCTTGTTTGTGACTTTCCAACCCTGGGTTCTCATCAACCACCGGTTCCCTGCCCCCCATTGAACCTAATTTAAAGCTCTTCAGAGGAGATCAGCCAACCTGTGGGAGAACAGATTCTTACCTTTAGGAGAGAGATGAAGATCATCCCATCCTAGGAAGCCTTCTCCCTGGAAGTGCTGGTCATGGTTGTAGAATCTGAAGCGCTCCTGAAGACACCATCTCTGGAGCTGCCAGTTGACTACCCTGATGCAGGCATCCCGGTGCCTCCGGCTGCTGCCAACTGGAAGGATGGAGGAGAATACCACCTGTGCCCCTGACTTTCTGAGCCCAACCCCCAGCTCACGGAAGTCCTTCATGACACGGTCAGGACTACCCCCAGCCACATCATTAGTGCCCACATGGACAAGGACGAGATGCACTGGGGAAGCAGATGCCAGGTCCTGCTTCCTGGGTCTGGAGATGACAGTCTTCCACTTCTCTGCTGCAGATTCCTCTTGTGGGGTTTCACCCATAGGCATCGGGAGCTGTAAGGAATGGAAGTACCCAGCATTCACAGCCTCATCCTCCCTGATCCCCCTCAGCCTGCTCACAGCCTCCTGGAGTTCCCTCACCTGCTCCTCCAAGGCCCTAAGGTGGACACATGAGGGACAGGTGAGGGCTCCCCCCCCCCCCCCGATGGCAGGGTCCCCACCAGATCGCCTCTGCAGACAGTGGGGCAGGGCTCTGTCTGAGTGGAGACCTCCAAGGAGCAACCCGTGCCCTTACCTTAGCTGCAGAGCTATAAGTCCTCATCACTCTCCTGTTGGGTGCTCCTTCTTGTCACCTTCTTCTGTGTGCCTGCCTAGCGTGAACACCTGTGCAAACGCAGGCGCGACCTTACAGAGCACGCTTGTTTGCGCGCTCTGTTCATGTGCACAGCTCCCTGCCAGCTCACTTAAGAGAGCTCCAGGGGGGCTCCCCCTCCAGATCCTCTGCAGCTGTGCTGGCCCTCTGCCTCACTTACCTGAAGGGTAGTCTGCTGCCGCCACCTCTGCTGCTGCTGTTGGTGAGTCCAGGGGGCGCACGTGCACCCACTCTGTTCTCAAGCCCCAATTGCTTGGGGCTTGACCAAACCACGGTTTTTAAGGGCTGTGGTTTGAATTTCCCGATGCCAGCCCGGCAGCCAATCAGGTGGCTCCGAGCTGAGTCAGCCAATCAGGGCCCCTCCGGGCTTCCCCAGAAGAGCCTGCAGGCTGCCCTGCTTGCTATGTCTCCCTCCCCATGAGGGAGAGCCCCAGCTCCTGGGGTGGCTGCAGCCACTGCCCCAGGGATCAGCCTCCGGGCTATGCCCTCTCACCCATGAGAAAGTTCTCCCCCCAGCCTGCTCCCTGCCTGCACCCCACAGAGCATTCCTGTTTGCCTACTCTGTTTGCACACGCGCGTCTCGGGAGTGTGGCTCCCTGCCGGCTCACTTAAGAGGGCTCCAGGGGGCTCCCCCTTAGGAACCTCTGCAGCTGTGCTGGCCCTACGCCCCACTTACCTGAAGTCAGCAGCTTTTAGACACATGCATAAAGAAAGAGAGAGAAGAATTTTCAGGCCTTCCAGGCCTGTAAACAAATTGCACAACTGAAATTTTTTTCTAATCTTAGTAGTCGTAATAGGAGTCTAGGTATAGCAGCATAACAATGCTGCTGCGCACCCACAGATTCATAGATGTTAGGGTCGGAAGGGACCTCAATAGATCATCGAGTCTGACCCCCTGCATATACAGGAAAGAGTGCTGGGTCTAGATGACCCCACCTAGATGCTTATCTAACCTCCTCTTGAAGACCCCCAGGGTAGGGGAGAGCACCACCTCCCTTGGGAGCCCGTTCCAGACCTTGGCCACTCGAACTGTGAAGAAGTTCTTCCTAATGTCCAGTCTAAATCTGCTGTCTGCTAGCTTGTGGCCATTATTTCTTGTAACCCCTGGGGGCGCCTTGGTGAATAAATACTCACCAATTCCCTTCTGTGCCCCCGTGATGAACTTATAGGCAGCCACAAGGTCGCCTCTCAACCTTCTCTTGCGGAGGCTGAAAAGGTCCAGTTTCTCTAATCTCTCCTCGTAGGGCTTGGTCTGCAGGCCCTTAACCATACGAGTGGCCCTTCTCTGGACCCTCTCCAGGTTATCCGCATCCCTCTTGAATTGCGGCGCCCAGAATTGCACGCAGTACTCCAACTGCGGTCTGACCAGCACCCAATAGAGGGGAAGTATCACCTCCTTGGACCTATTCGTCGTGCATCTGCTGATGCACGATAAAGTGCCATTGGCTTTTCTGATGGCTTCGTCACATTGCCGACTCATGTTCATCTTGGAGTCCACTAGGACTTTCCACTTCCATGCCACCCAGCAGGTCATTCCCTAGGCTGTATGTGTGCTGGACATTTTTCCTCCCTAGGTGCAGCACTTTGCATTTCTCCTTGTTGAACTGCATCCTGTTGTTTTCTGCCCACTTGTCTAACCTGTCCAGGTCTGCTTGCAGCTGTTCCCTGCCCTCCGGTGTGTCCACTTCTCCCCATAGCTTTGTGTCATCTGCAAACTTGGACAGAGTACATTTGACTCCCTCGTCCAAGTCGCTGATGAAGACATTAAAGAGTATCGGTCCAAGGACCGAGCCCTGCGGGACCCCGCTGCCCATACCCTTCCAGGTCGAAACTGACCCATCCACCACGACTCTTTGGGTGCGACCCTCCAGCCAATTCGCCACCCACTGGACTGTGTAGTCATCCAAGTCACAGCCTCTTAATTTGTTCACCAGTATGGGGTGGGATACCGTATCGAAGGCCTTCCTGAAGTCTAAGTATACGACATCCACCCCTCCTCTTGTGTCCAGGCGTTTCGTAACCTGGTCATAAAAAGAGACTAGATTGGTCAGGCACGATCTGCCTGCCATGAACCCGTGCTGGTTTCCTCTCAGCATAATTTGTCCTGCCGGGCTCTCGCAAATGTGAGCCTTGATAATTTTTTCAAAGGCTTTGCCAAGGATGGAGGTGCGAGTGACTGGCCTATAGTTGCCCGGGTCCTCCTTCCTCCCCTTCTTGAAAATGGGGACCACATTGGCCCTTTTCCAGTCCTCTGGGACTTGGCCCGTGTGCCACGAGCGTTCAAATATTCCCGCCAGTGGCTTTGCAATGATGTCGGCCAGTGACCTCAGCACCCTCGGATGGAGCTCATCCGGGCCTGCCGACTTAAAGGCATCCAGTTCTTCCAAGCGACTCCGCATCATCTCAGGGTCTACGCGTGGAAGTCTGGCGCCTTGCTGCTGCCTCTCTACAACCCCAGTGAGAGACTTGTCGTGCCCCTTGCTTAGGAACACTGAGGCAAAGAACTCGTTGAGGAGTTCAGCCTTGTCCCCCCTGTCCGTCACCAATTGTTTCTGCCCATTTAGCAGTGGTCCTATTCCTCCCTGGGCCTTCCTTTTACTCCCTATATATCTAAAAAACAATTTCTTGTTGTCTTTTACTTGGGATGCCATCCTCAGCTCCATGGTAGCTTTGGCCCAGGATAGCTGCAACACTCAGAGGAAAATGATGACTTCCACTTGCTGCTGCTGCTGCAATTGCAATCACACAGCTGCATCACAAGCTGTTTTTATTCACTCCCTATTCCTGTTGGCACTCAGGTAGCCCTGCACTAGTTATGCCACTGCTTAGATAAAAAATAAAATAAAAGCTTACAGAGGTTTATAGCAATTCTCTAACTAAATTACATTGTGAGTCTCCCTTATTTTGCACTCCTAAAAAAGAATTTCATAATAGAAATTAAAATGGATTTAGACAAGTCAAAGCAGTTTTTAACTAGTTTGAGATCATAAAATATATTCTGATTTTGTTTTGAATCATTATGGTGTAATTGAAGCTAGAGAAAAGTGAAATTTAAATCTATGTAACTGACAATTCTAATTCCTGAAATTGTTGTTTTAGTAGCAATCAGATTAAACCAATGCTATGCCAGGTCACTACTTAGAGTTCCAGAGAAAATCCAGTATGTTTCAGGAAATAGCTTAATATTTCCTTACAGGCCTGAGAACAATGATACAGAGCTTTACGCAGCTAAGGACCACACAAATCACTTTAGATTTAGGTGCTTTGTTTGATATATTATAGCCTCACTGTCTGTAATAAGAGATCTGTTGGTGCTTTTTGATCATCTATGGGTGCATCTACACAATATGCTTTACTGCACAATAGACTGATCTACTGTATAGTAAAGCATCAGTCTACATGTGTGGGAGATTTACTGCACAGTAAGTTAGGCTACTGCACAGTTAGCTAGTACCTGTAAATAGGTACTAGATCAACTGCGAAGTATCACACTTGTTGTGACAGGCCAGCTGGGCACTGTGAGTGTATCAATTTTATCACAGGCCAACTGGGCTGTTTGATTCAGTTCCGGATCGAAGAGGCAAAGTTGGGAGTGAAATAAAGGCAAATTTATTATAGCTTACACACACACAACAGTTAACAAAGATAAATGCGATAAGCAGATAATGCAGTATAAAAGAGCTAATAGTAAATAATAAAAACAGATAATAACAACAGATAGATAGATCAATCTGTTGCAAGCCAACTGGGCACTGCAAGGGTATTAGCCATGCTGGGCTGTTCAAAACAACAAACAGACAGACATGGGTTGGCAACTTATCGATAGTCCCTCAATGCCAGGTGTGCGCCAAGTGATTCCAGCAAAGTCAGGCATCCCCGTTGATCAATGCTGTCAGAGGGATTACCGGGCAAGGTCCCTTGATCAGGATCCGATCCTCACTCACACCGGGAGTCTGGGGTCTGGGCGTGGAACAGAAATGACCATTCTGTTCCCTCCTTCCTGCTGGTTACCTGATGCATGTGCTTTTTATACCTAGTCTTATGTTAATCTGTTGGCCTCAGGGCCACTCACAACATTGCCCTATAGCTGTTACCCTATGGGATTGAAAGGTGTTAAAATTATCATAAAAGGTTACTACCCAGACTTGAGTTTATCCAATAAGCAAATTATGATGCAGCACCTTTAGGTTTGAAATTGACATCGCTCCGCCTAAATCCCAACCCCTTTTAGGCTTCATTTGAATATGCTTTCTTGGGATATGCTTTCTTGGAATGTGTTGGGTGTGCCAAGCAGTTAGATCCAGTTTTTATCGCTAAGGCTGAACCCCGAGCAAAAAACTGTTAGGCCAGCTAATCTCACAGCTACAGCTTTGCCTATGGGGCCCAGTCAGTTCCATGAACAGTTAATTTATCATTTTGGTTAAACTTATGACACACAAGTTACATTTGCAATTTACAAACTTACAAGGTTATATTAACTAATATTACCTGTTTAGGCAAAATGTGCCTCCAAGAAACACATATTATTGCTTATTAATCCCTCTGGTTCTGGCTGTTACACTTGTAAATGCTGACTAGGAGTGAATTTGCTTCCAGTCAGTCTAGACTGCAGGGGCCCACAGGGGATGGGGAGATAGCTGTCCCTGGTCCTGGCACTGCTCAGCTCCTGACTCTACCCAGGAGCTAGTCAGCGCTAGGACTGGGGAGCTCTCTGCCCTATGTCCTGGCTTCCAGGTCCCAGCATGGAGCTGGGAGTTCCAGAGCGAGCAGGGACTAGGAACCCAATCCCCCCTTGCTCTCCAAAGCAGCTCTGCGTGACACAGAGCTAGGAACTCCAACCCCGGCTCACTGTCTGGAGTTCCCAACTCGGTGCCACACAGTTGCTCCAGGAGGTTGGTGGGGGCTGGGAACCCAAGCAGGGCAGCTGCCAGTGAGCCCTCTGCCAAGTGGGGTGGCTTGGGGGCTTGCTGGCAGATGTTCCACCTGTAGGACAGTTCTTGATCAGCCTCCTGCTAAGTGAGGGGGCCTGCCTGGCAGGGGGCTCAGTGGCAGCTGCATCATGCCTGGGACAGCTCCTGGCAAAGCCCCTGCTGGGCAGGGAAGCCCCATCCAGGAGGACACTTGCTGGCAGCTGTTTCCCCCAATGTGAACATCCACCAGGGCAGCTGTCTCTTGGTCCCAGTGGTAGCTGTCTCCTGGTCCCATGCACATCAGATCCCTTCCCAATGTGCATGGGCCAGGAGACAGCTGCTGCTGCAACCATCAGAGCTCTTCTAGCCCCATGCATATTAGGATTGGAGCCCATGTCCCTTGCTAGCCCCTGGGCTAGCACCTGGGGGAGACTGGAGCTACTGCAGGGGGGGCAGAGGAGGGCAGGGGCAGCCCTGTACCAGGCTGCTCTCATTGCAAACAAATCTGCTCTTAACAGGATTCATAGATTTCATAGACATAGACATTAGGGCTGGAAGGGACCTCGGAAGATCATCAAGTCCAGCCCCCTGCCCCAGGGGCAGGAAGTCAGCTGGGGTCATAGGATCCCAGCAAGATAAGCATCCAAATTTCTCTTGAAGGCGTTCAGTGTAGGTCAGAGCTGTCCAGCCTTTTTGAATGTGAGGCCAGATCACAAACTTTTTATCAGCCAGTGGGCCAGCAAGCCATATTCAAAGATTCCACAGGAAGTGGTATCATATCAGGAAGTGATGTCACGTGACCTTTGACACCAGTGAAGTTGCAGGGGTTGACATGGTGCTGGTTGACATGGCATGCGTGCCTGGGTTGACATGGTGCTGCAGGAGCCGCTTGGCTACAACCGGGTTGACCTGGTGCTGGAGAAGCTGCGGGGCCAGGCTGGGGTTAACCTGGGGCCCGCCCGGCCTGCCGGTGCCATGCCCAGGTTGACATTGTGCTGCAAGACCCGCCTGGGCAGAACCGGGTCGTACCAGCCAGGAAAAGCAGCATGCAGCTGATGCTGGCTTCCCATGTGCTGTTGGGGAGGGGAGGAGGCCGGCCAGGTCTGCACCTGCCAGCCTGCCAGCAGAAGCAGCGACAGAGCCGTGTGCCGCTTGGGACTGACTGGTGCAGGCTTGTCCCGTCCTGAGTGGCACACGGCTCCACCGCCGCTTCTGCTGGCCGGTACAGACCCGGCTAGGCTCCTCCTGTCCCCAGCAGCACATGAGAAGCGGCCCCCTCGGGGCCTCGCGCACAGGCGGCTGGGCCCAGAGAGCCACAGCGCCCGGGGGGAGGCTGGCTGGGGGAGCAGGCACTGCCTTGCTGTGGGGAAGGGCAGGGCAGTGGGGCTGGCTTGAAGCGGGCAGGTGAGGAAGCAGGTGCAGGCCAGCAGTGCCAGCGGCCGCTGCTTGGCCTCCCGCGTGGGGCCACTCTCCCGGTCCCCATGGGGGTAAGCAGCTCCCCTCCCCTTGCTGCTGGCTGGGACCCATGGGTCCGCCCTGCACACCTTGCCGCAGCCCTGCCACTGCTGCCCTGCTGCTGCTGCTGCAGCTCCACGCCGCCACTGCTGCGGCTCTGCGCTCCACATCACCGCCGCAGCGGCTCTGTGCTCTGCGGCGGTGGCTCCTCACTCCGCGCTGCCACCACGGCTCCACGCTCTGCGGCAGCTGCTCCGCCGCCACCGCTGCAGCTCTGCGCTCCTCCACGGGCCAAATAAAATGGCTTGGTGGGCCACATGGCGATCCTCAGGCCGTATGTTGGACAAGCCTGATGTAGGTGCATGAACCACCTCCGGTGGCAGGCTATTCCAGACCTTGGGGGTTCAGACAGTGAAGAAATTCTTCCTTATGTCCAGCCTGAAACAGTCTTGCTGGAGTTTATAACTGTTCAACCTTGTCATTCCTTGGGGTGCTCTTGTGAACAATCGTTCCCCCTGATCCTGGTGAACACCCCTAATAAACATAGCTTGTTACCAGATTTTCCCATCACTGTGGGGTGTGCTCATTTATTAAGGATTCGTTTCTAGGGTCTGTAATTCTATCAATGTGCTGCTTGTGTACTGGTGTTTCTGTACAGAGCTGTATATCTCCCTTCTGCAAGTCCTCACCCCCAATGGAGCTATCTTGCAGGACTGTTTCAATGGGGCTGGATTCCTCCAGTCACCAAATCAGTCATACACACACAAACACACACAGATTAACGTGACACGGCTGACCCGGCTGGGTAGGTTAGCATGGACGGGCTGACACCCTCATATGCCAGGAATCAGTTCATAAGGGCACGTCTGAGCCAAATGGGGTCAATCAGCATGTACAAGCTGATCCCCTTATGTTTTTGAAATTCAGCACGTCCCAATCTTTTGCCCTAACTGTCCTAGTAGTAGTAGCCTCTTGATGAGCAGACCCCACAGTATTTCTGGGCTTCACAGGGATCTTTTGCTTAGGTAAAAGAAATGTTGCTGTAGAGCAAGTGGGGAGGGAAAAGTAGAGAAGGAAAAATATATCCAGTTCCTACCAGTTTTGCTATAAAAGTTATTTATTGCTGAGTATATGAAATGTATAATGCTACTAGTAATAATAGACGTGCAAAAGAAAACAGTCAAAACAATTACAATATTACCCTGGTTTCACTAAGTATTTGGGGAAATTTAGTTCAAGCTTAACTAATACAATTCAGGTTCAGGAATCTATGCCTAGAGAGAAAAAGAAAAAGAGAGAGAGAGAGAGTGAGAGCTGGGATCTCACCATGCTGGCTTTCCCTCAGGATGTTGCTGTCAGCCAATCTGTTGAGAATGGCCTCTTCAGTAATCTTTTCTAAGACCTTCCCTGGGATAGAGGTCAGGCTGCTGGGCCTGTAGTTTGCTGGATCCACTTTCCTCCCTTTCTTGAAGATAGGCACCACATTGGCCTTCTTCCAGTCTTCAGGCACTTCACCAGAGTGCCAGGAGTTCTCAAAGATCTGTGCCAGGGGCTGAGCTATGATGCTAGCCAGCTCCTTGAGTACCCTGGGGTGTAGATTGTCAGAGCCAGCTGACTTGAAGGTGTCCATCCTCTCAAGGTGTTCCTTCACGAGGTCAGCATTGATGGAGGACAGGGGATCTCCCTCACCCAGGCCTCCCTGTCCCATAGTGGGCAGGGAGTCCCATGGGACTGATGAAAGACCGATGCAAAGTACCCATTTAATAGGTTGGCTTTTTCCTGGGTGTCGGTTGTCAGTTGTCCCTTCTGGTTTAGCAGGGGTCTATTGTTGCCCTTGCTTTTCCTCCCACTCCCCACATATCTAAAAAAGGCCTTTTTATTGTCCTTGATACTTGTAGCTAGTTGGAGTTCCATCGAAGCCTTGGCATTCCTGGTTTGCTCCCTGCAGGACCGGACCAGTGCAGAATAGTCCTCCTTAGAGGTAGATCGCGTCCTCCATCCTTTGTTGGCCTTTCTTTTTAGCCGCAGGAGGTCTGCTAGTTCCCTGGAGAGCCAAGGGGGATGCTGTGCCCTTTTGCTGCCTTTCCTCCAAGAAGGAATAGCCTGAGCTTGTGCATCTAGGATTGCTCCCTTGAGGAGCAACCACTCTTCCTGAGCTCCCCTCCCCTTCGAGTCGTGGTCCCTTAGAGCCTCACTGACAAGTCTCCTGAGCTTATCAAAGTCAGTTTTCCTGAAGTCAAGGACTTCTGTATTGCTGACTGACTTGCCAGCTTTATGGTGGATGGTGAAGGTGATCAGCTCATAGTCGCTGTCACTCAGCTTCCCTTCGATCATTAGGTTGTTGATTAGGTTGTCCCTGGTTGCCAGTACCAGGCTGAGCAGCGCTTTACCTCTCGTTGGCCTGTAGACTACTTGTGTCAGATAGAGGTCATCCACGCCAGAGAGGAAGCTTCGTGACTGCTTGGATTTAGTTGAGCGCTCTTCCCACGAGATTTCTGGGTAGTTGAAGTCTTCCATGACAACCATGGACCAGGAGCATGCAGCCTCAGCCAATTCCCTGGTGAACTCTTGGTCAAGCTCTTGACTTTGGGTGGGAGGTCTGTAGTAGACTCCCACCATTGTGTCCCCTGTGCCGTGTTCCCCACGGATTTTAACCCAGAGTGTCTCCAACTGTCCACCCTGGTCGCCAGTGTCGGCTTGCAGGGTTGCATAGCTCTCCTTGACATAAAGAGCTACGCCCCTGCCCCTTTTGCCTACTCGGTCTCTCCTGTACAGGGTATAGCCATCTATACCCAAGGTCCAGTCATGGGTGGAGTCCACCCAGGTCTCCGTTATCCCTATGCCATCATAATTTTTTGTGTTAACGAGGGTGACAAGTTCCTCCTGTTTATTCCCCAAGCTCCTGGCATTTGTGTACAGGCAGGAAAGTATCCCCTTGGGGGCCCTTGCCTTACCTACTGGTTGTTCCAGGGCTGGGACATGGGTGGGCTCCCTTTAAATGCCTTGGTCTGCTGGCTTTGCAAGGGTTGCTCAGTGGGCCAGCAGTGGCGATAGTCCCCCCGTCCTCCAGTGGGCTTAATTTAAAGCCCAGTGGAGCAGGTCAGCCAGTCTGGCTGAGAAGAGCCTCTTTCCCAGAGGAGAGAGGTGGAGGCCATCCCTTCCCAGCAGCTCACTGCGTCTCTCATCAAAGAGCAGACTGTGGTCATGGAAGCCAAAGCCTTCCCGATGACACCAGTGCCATAGTCTTTGGTTCACTACCTGGATCCTCCTCTTCCTCCTCAGTCCATAGCCCGAGGCTGGGAGGATCGAAGAAAACACCACCTGTGCCCCCCAGGCCCTTTAGCCCCACTCCCAAATCCCTGTAGCACCTCATGACCTGGTTGGGATCGCTCTGATCTGTGTCATTGGTGCCCACATGGGTAAGGAGCATGGGATAGTGGTCAGTGGGCTGGAGGAGTTTAGGGATCTTCTCCGCAATGTCTCAGATGCGGGCTCCTGGGAAGCAGCAGACTTCCCATGCTAAAGGTTTGGAGCGGCAGATTGCCCCCTCAGTGCCCCTCAGGATGGAGTCTCCCACAACAAACACTTTGTGTTTTGTCTTGCACGTGTAGATATGCTCCTGGGGAAAGCTTACTGCACAGTAAAATACTGTGAGTAAGGCAAAAGTGCATTAATTGCATGGTGCAGATGTATCCAGTGTGTGTTACCTTTTAAGTCTAGTTTGCACAATTCCATAGCATTTCACTAAAATCACCATGTAGTTTCAACAGAATGTATTCAACAGTGGTTGTAAGAAGTTACCTATTCACTGTAAAGACACCTTCTATATTATTCCATTTTAGAAGTGGGTGAAAGTCTCTTGACCTAGATATAGTATATGCTGCAATTAACTTTGTATTTCAGTTTAGTTGTATAACTATATTTGGTCTAAATTTTGAGAAGTTTCTCTTACTTGAAAGCTCCATGTAATGTTTTTGTCCAAATGTTTTACCCAGAAGTATTCAGATGTATTGAAAATAAAGCAAACAAGTTTAAGGCTGAACTTTCAAATTATCTAAATCCTTTCTGCAACACTATTTTCTGATTTATACCTTAAAGTGTTTCTCAACATTTAACAAATTTCCACTTCCCAATAACCTAATATGATAGAGCTTCTAACAATATTGGTTTTTTAAAGAAAGGTCACTATGGAAATCACTTATTTCTGCCACCATGTAGGGCTGTGCAAAGTTTTGGTGGCTTATTTGATTCAGCGGAGATTCAGCCCCATTAGGCAGCGAAATCTCTGAATCCAAAACAAATCAGGAAACCCATTAAAAGGTCCAAATCAATTCAGAGATTTGGAAGGCTTGCAGAAAACAGAAAATGAGAAGAGGCAGGGGGATGGGGTGATCTTCCATATATGGAACAGCCTGAGAGGGGGGAAAGACTGCTCTGATATTGACATCTGTAGCTGGCCAGTGACTGTGATCTTTCTCCGAGTTCCCTTCCAATCACAGTGCTCTGGGGGAGGAACGTAGAAACAGCATATCAAGCTGAGTCTGAAGTGATCTGTGCCTTTTGTGAGCTGTGTTGTTCTTGAACCAGCAGCGTCTGAAAGGCTCTGGCTTGTTATCAAGTCTCCTGGTAGCTGGTCTCTCTTCTTTTAAGTTATAGCCAATCCTGTCCTACTTACCCTTGCCTACAATCCCTATTGTTATCCTTATCCATTTCTTTCAACTTATTCTTCCCCTCAAAATCCTCTTATTTGTTCTTGTTAGTCTGTCTTGATTCTTTCTCCCCACAGAAAGAAATCTGTGTTTTCCCTGACAGTGTGTCATCACTGTGCAGGAAAGCACAACATATATTACACACACACACACACATTTTGCAGCACACCAAACATTATGAAGTGCATTGGAAAGGCAGGTTCTAGGTATTCTGACTGGAGAGGGGAGGGAGCAAGTTCCCCCCGCTCCAAACATAGATGTACCCTCTTTCCTGGCAGCGATGAGTCTTCTGCTGCTAGTGGGAGCAAGGATGTGGTAGCAGTGCCTGCACATGCACCCCCACCACTAACACCACTAACCAGCAGCAGCATGACATTCTCCACCCCACTTTCAGTTCCCAGCATGAGCCTTCCAGTGCCAGAGGAGCTGGATCTGGAAGCAGAGGAGCTCAGGGCGATAGCAAAGGAAATTCTGGGAAAGGAGGGAGAATCTGAGTTTGTGCTCTACACCCCTCAAAGTTCCCCTAGAGGCAGGTCTCCTCTGGAAGGCACTTTGGAGGAGGTTGTGGGGGCAGGTGATTCAGTTCCTCCTGTTGTTGTGCCTCTGCCTGGTGAGGAGGGGGATAAGGCAGGATCCCCACCCTCAACCCAGAAGCTGGTAAGTACTGTAACGTAGGAAATTTTGAGGTAGCAGATGATCCCAGGTATGTGACCTGCCAGCACTGCCGAAAACAGATCAGCCGTGGCAAGGACATGAAACACTTTACCACCACAGCCTTACTGCTGCATCTCAGGAGACAGCACCCCCTTGCCCTTCTTCCTGCTCAGCCTGGCACCAGTGCAAGCATGCCCAAAGGAAAGTCCCCTACTCGCCACAAAGCCCCCATCCCCCCAAACCTGAGGCAGGCCATCCTGGAGTGATGGGGGAAAGCTGTAGACAGGGATGCGTTCCCAAGGTGAGCGAGATCACCTAGACCATTGTGGAGATGCTTGCTCTGGATGGCCAGCCTTTCACCTTTGTTGAGCATCCAGGGTTCAGGCAGCTCATGGCACTCATGGCCCCATCCTACCAAGTGCCCGCACTCACCACCTGTAGCAGGACAGTGGTGCCCTCCCTGTATGAGGCATGCAGGGAGTACTTGAGGGAGGAGCAGCAGAAGGCAAGGCTGCAGGTAGCTTTATACTTCACCTCAGACATCTGGAGCAGCTGGGGTGGATATCATGCCTGCCTCTCCGTCACAGGGCACAGGTGCAATCAGTCAGGCCATTGGTGGGGTCTCCTTCAAGCTGAGGTGATGGATGAGTCCCACATGGCAAGGGAGATCATGGTGGCCATGAACCGCATGGTGCAGGAGTAGCTCGTTGATCAGGGTAAGCTCACCCACAGGTTCATGGTCACCAACTATGGGGCCAATATGATCAAGGCAGTCCACGATGCCAACTTTGTTGGTATCCGCTGTGTGGCACACAAGCTGCACCTCATAGTCAGGGACGCCTTGGAAGGGAACAGGGCTCCTGGTGAAGGCACCATCACTACCATGACCAACCAGCTCATTTCGAAATGCAGGAAGGCAGTGGGCTACTTCCACTGGAGCATCAAGGGGGGCAAGATGCTGCAGGACAAACAGGCAGAGCTAGGCATCCCACAGCACAAAATCATGCAGGATGTGGAGATTCAGTGGAACTCCACATACCTGATGCTGGAAAGGCTGGTTGAGCAACAGAAAGCCATCCATGAGGTGGCCTTGATGGGGAAGATTGGGATCAGTGGCCCCCTTAACAAAACAGAATGGGATACCATGTCCCAGATCTTGGTGGTCCTCAAGCCGTTCCTTGAGGCCACTGACAGCCTCAGCGCTGGAGATGCCCTCCTTAGCCAGGTGATCCCCGTAGTGAAGGAGCTTGAGACTAAAATGGAGAAGTTCCAGAGAATCGACGTCCCTGGCTGGGGCAAGCTGCTTTCACCAGGTCCACGTGCTAGCAGGCATGTGCGACCTGGGGGTGAAGGGGAGCATCTGTAGCAGCAAAACCCTTGATTACTAGATGGAGGTGCTGGTGAACAGAGTCAGGGAGGCATAAGGGCAGAGGTGGGGAGATGTGGAAGAGGGGGATCCACTTTCCCGTGCCAGCACTCCAACCACAAGCCAGTCTCCTCCACCATATCCGCTGCCCTTGTGGGCCAAGAGCATGGCTTCAATTTTGGGGTCCAGAGGCACCAGACCCCACCATCAGGCAGGTAGCGTGGAGGCTTTGGTGGCTACCTATCTCTCTGAGGATGTGGAGCCACTGCACTGTGACCCCTTGGCCAACCCACAGCCAGGTGTGCCAGGAACTGGCCATGGTTGCCTGGGAACACCTGTCCACCAACCAGTGTTCCAAGCGAGAGGGTATTCAGCATTGCTGGTGATGTTGTGACACCCCAATGCACCTTCTTGGATCCTGGTTTGGTGGAGCAGCTGGTGTTCCTAAAAGTGAACCTCCTGCTGCTGGGGTTCCCCAAGCTCCACGTGCAGACAGAGTGAGTGCCACCATCCTCACTCTGCACCTATTTGCTTTCAGAAACTTGGTGTCCTTTCACAAAAACCCCTACACCACTCTGAAACCTGGCATGCCTCATGCCCGCATAAGGGACTACCATCCGTGCTGCATTTATCCCACACTATCTTAACACACACAAGTGATACAAGCTTTGCTTTCAACAGTTTGAGGTGCACTTTCACAAAAAAACCCTGCACCTATCTCCTTGAAGCTTGGGAAGCAGAAAATGACATAGTTATAGGTATTTTAGTGATTTCCCATTATAGTCTATGGCCGAATCTCCAAATTAGCACCGAATCTCCAAATCTGAATCAGCCGAATCGAATTGGGACAGTGATTCAGATCACTGAATCAAATAATCATCCCTCTGAATTGGCTGAATCTGAAAAGAATACTTGCTGCTTTGCACAGATCTACCAACTTGCATATCCTTTCACAGCTTGAAGGTATGTGCAGAGTTAACTAGCATGATAAAGAACCCAATGAACTCCCTACACTGGTCTATTTTTAGGTCACTTTTCAGTCCTTGTAAGTGTACAACTTAAAACATGGGACATCTGTGACAAGTAAAAACCCTTGCAGCTCATCATTAAATTGGATTCAGACAGATAAAATCAAAAGGTTTAACTAAAAATATTGGTTTTAAGGCAGTAATATGGCATAATTCTAAACATAGGTGTTGTTTTCACTGGGATAACTTGTCTACTTTCTTCTCTTTAATGTTTGTACACTATGTTGTGACGTTAGTATGTAACATGGTTTAGCACCAGGGGTGGCCGTGATACCCCTGGAAACATCCTCAGCCCTGGCCTTCTTGGCCTTCTATCTCTCTTTGTGCATTCTCCCCTTCTCTTCACTTGCCATGCCATGATGAAATTCTGCTTTCAGAAAAGGGAGGCTGCCCCAGGGCTTGCCAGGTCAGATCGACAATCATAAACACAGATGTCCATGCTCATTGCCTTAAGGACTAATTATGTCTCCAACCTCCCCTTACACCACATCCATGCTTCACAGATATTACTCATTCCTGCTGACATGCACCCCACCTGGGCTACAGGCCCCCGGCTCCAGTCCTAACCCCTCTTGGGCTACAGGCTCCTTGGCCCTTAGATTTCAGCTGTGACCGCCAGTCCTTGGGTCTCTCTCTAAGCCCTAGCCCCACTCCCAGGCCAATCAAAACTCCCAGGCTCCCTTGGCCCCATCAGTCTCTGGCTGTGGTCTTCCTTGGCCTTGGCCTTTGGCTCATCTCTGGGCCCTGGCTCCACTCCTAGGCGAGTGAGATCTTTGAACTCCCTAGCCCTGTCTTGGGACCCCTCCTGCTGACGCTTGCTCCTTGCTGAACTACAGACCTCTGGGATCTCTGGCCCCTCTCTCCCTGCTGGACAATCTGGGACTTCGTTACCTCCCCTTAGTGCCTTCCACAAACCTCTGGGGTTGCTTACCCCAGCTCAGATGTTACCCAGGAGCTCCTCTCTCCATGGATCTCAGGCCTAGACTCCCTGACTAGTTCACATTTTGGGCTTATATGCTTCAAGCCCAGCCCCACTTCTAATCAGGTGACTCTCTAATTGGCCCCTGCCACACCTGCAGACTGCTTCTCAAGCAGCTTCTTTCCCTTGTAAAGTGACAGGTACACTAAACACACTGTCACATAGGGGTTATGTATGAGGACAGAATATGTTCCTTAGCCATTCCAGGTGTAGCAGGACAGTGAGCAATGTAAAAATGGCCCATTCATTCTAGAAACAGCAGCCATACTTTGAAAAACTTTAACATTTAGTTTCCCAGCTCTTCTTTATATCCCTTAAGAAAAAAATTGCCTGATTTTCAAAAGTTCTGAGCAAGCTTCACTGAGATTTTTTAAAAGAGTGTAGAAAAATGAATACAATTGAAGCTGAGCAACTTGAATAGTATTCCCCACTCTACCAACAGTTTCAGATTTAAGATTGGACAAATAAATCAGATTCTGTTCACTTTTCCCCTTCTGTAAGATTAGGGTAATATTTCTACTTCTTTGAAGTTGGTTCTTTCAGATTATATAAAATAAATGAAGAAATTCCATAAAATAAAATAAACCAAAATCTACAATGTCAACCTCCATTTTAGTCTTTGTGAGTTGGTTCTGTGTTATAGATATTTTCCTTTGGCCATCTGATGATCACTGATCTGATGGCAGATTACTTTCCTTCAGAAGTCACTGAGTTTTTTTAAATACATCCAAAAATTTCAGGAAAGCAAAAAGACCTAGCCACTTCTATACTGTATAACTGGCCCAAGGTGTGTACTTGGATGTAAGGATCTTACAATCCATTTTGAAACAAAAGTGCCTGCAAGGACACTGTTAAAGGGATTTCAGTATCTTTATTGTCTGGGAGAGAGGAAGGAGTTTAGTATCAGAGATGAACCTCAATCATCAGTTCAACGCTGTAGTGTCTAAGTGAAGGGGAGTGGGGGGAGGAGTGGTGAGAAAAAATTGGTTTAATCCATTATTCAGATGGTTAACCACAAAGACTTCGATCTCAACTTCAAAGTTCAAAGATTTTGTGTCTGAATTGCCTGGTTCAGGTACACCTCTACTTCATCTGGCGATTAGCTTAATATAGCACTATGGGATTAAAGAGGTCAAAGCAAAGGTTTGGCCATAGTGTGGTCACTTGGTAGAATGTTGGTGCATAGCCTTCTCCTGTTGTCTGTGGGGGATTTACCTGGATATGAACTGCAAGATCAGGGACATTCATTTAAAATCCCTCAAGATCCTTAGGTTTTGTGCATTCCCAAATCATGGTATGAATTTCAATAGGGAGGTAGAACAGAAACATTTTTAAATGTGTGTAGCACCTGTAGCACCCACTGGAGTAACAAAAAGAGCATCATTTGGGCTAGGGGAGAGAAATAGGCCCTTAGTTGGAGAGTGAGCAGGAGAAATACAGAATGTTAATCAATTTTCCCTCTCTTGAATTTTGCTTTTGGTTGTTTGAAACCCAAATTTAGGAAAAGTGAGGCATCTGATGTTTCTCTTGTTTTGCTACATTATGAAAGCTTTTGCTCAATGGACTCATCAATTGGCCTAATAAGCAGTACATTTCCTCTATCTTGGCTGTACACTGTCATGTTCAGTTCACACTGATGATGAAACCAATGCCAGAATTGCTAAAGCAACCATGTCCTTCAGTAGACTAAGTGCAAATGTGTGGGAGTGCAGAGGCATCAGTCAACAGACAACTGAAGGCCTACAAAGCCATTGTGTTGCCAATCCTGATGTATGCATGTGAAACCTGGATGGTGTACAGACGCCATGCTATGAAGCTGAAACACTTTCACATGAGCTGTCTGAGGAAACTGATGGGGATAAGATGGCAAGAGAAGGTCCCAGACACTGAAGTTCTTACACAGGCAGGCATTCCAAGCGTCCACACTGTTGATAAAATCACAGCTGGGCAGGCCATGTCATCAGGATGTCAGATAAGTGACTGCCAAAGATCTTTTATGGTGAACTAAAGGAGGGAAAGCGCTCTCAGGAGACTTCATCGGGTCATCACTGAAACATTTCAACACTGACCCAAAGTCCCAGGAAGATCTCGCTCATAATCATTCTACCTGGCGAAGCCTCATCCATGCTGCGCTACCATCTATGAGCAGAGGCAGAGCAGAAGCACAAACAGCGCAAATCTCACAACAGCAGCATGTTCGCTGTTGACCAAATAACAAAAAGCGGCATCTCTTGCTCAGTATGCCATAGACAGTTCAAAGACAAATTGGCCTGATCAGCCATTCGTGTGCTCACAAAAACCAAACCAAAATGTGATGTCATGGTCATCTTTGAATTCAAAGGATGAACAACAACAACAATAAGCAGTAGCATAACTAGGGGTGGGCAAGCAGGGCATGAACCCTGGGTGAGGACTTGGAGAGAGTGCCAAATAGAGGCTCCTGGAGGCATCTTCACCTCTGGGCAGTGAGTCTTGAGGCTCTGGCATTTGCCAATAGCATCCTGCAGAAAGAGATGTCCTGCTTTTGGGAATAGCTGCTGCTGTGCCTGAGAAGTATTGACACAGCCAGCACCTAGTGGGCTAACATACAAGTTACCAGTGGTAAGCACCCTCTTCTGGCAACCTCTTTTTCTTGGCTCTTTTTTCACTGCCAAGTTTACCATTTCTGATTGCTGCTGGCAATGAAAATGAGCACACTTGATGAACTGTGGCGGCAGCTGCTGACGGGGGGGGGGGGGGGGGGGGAGGAGGGCACAGACATGAGAAGGTCTCTACATCCAACGGCTGTTGCTTTAGCCTCCTGAGTGCTGCCCATGCCAACACTTCCCTTCCTACGAAGCACTTCTTCCCAATAGCAGGATACTATTGGCAAATGCTGGCCCAGGGCTTAAATCATACCAGTTATGCCTCTGTTGAACAAGACGAAGTTGGAGGTACAGCTCAGTTTCCAGCCACTGTAGGTCAACAGCAAAGAGCTGACTTTTGAAAGTTACAACTGTGAAGTTTTACAATGGTAGGAGATGCGGTTATGCAGAAAACCTGGATCTGAAATGTGATCTTAGATATTTGTGCCCTGGGGCTTTGGAGTACACAAAACAGAATGTGGAAGTTAAGACAGGCAAACAGCAGATTTCACCAGAGACAACCTAATGAGCCTGATGGAAGCTCAGTTGTGGCTCAGGTCATATGAGTTACAACCTTCACGTCTTCCTGTGCCAGTTTGGCCTAGTTACAAGACACCTATGCTGCATACCTACAAGTGCACACATGTGATTTACATGCCACAAACCACATGCAGCACAGGTGCATCCGTTCACTGTGCTGCAAATTTGCAGTGTGGCAGTATTTTTTGACACAGGAGCAAATCCCAGTGTCAAAAAAACCCACCGCAAAACAAAGTGGCGTGGCACATGCATCGGCAGCATGCACTGCCAAACCAGGAGCCTGGCCAGCAAGAGTAATAATGCTCTGGCTGCCGCTATGTTCTCTGTTGCCAGATTGCTGCTGCCCCGGGTGGCCCCCAGAACCCCAAGTAAGGCTGCTGGGGCCTGCACAGCTCTATCCCACCTGGAGCATTTTTCCCTCTGCTAACCCTACACGTAGGGGCATTTGCCAGGGCAAAAAGCAGCAGCACAAATTTGTTCTGATTTTTTTTTTTGTCAATGGCAACTGCACACCTCTGCTTGTGGGGACATGGCCCTAGTGTGTTCATATACCCACATGAGGTTCTCCTAGTTTTCTGTTTATTCACAGAACATCAGTTGGCACACATGGAGGCTGAGTACCCTGTATCACTTATGGTCAAGAGCAATCCATTCAATTAAGAACCAACATTGATGGGCTTTGTGAGGACCAATGTGATTAAATACAAAGACCACTTTTCTTTCTTTGAGACAAGTAATAAAAGCAATCATGGACATAAGACCTAGTGCATCCTTCAGCTAAGTAAGTAGTCAAGCATAGTTCTTCTACATGTATCAGGAAGTAATGCTAGGCACTCATCGTGAAATGAGAAGTGTAGTATGTGAAATGAAACAGAATGCCATCTTTCAGTGTCTAACAAGAGGATATACTTTTCAGAGGCATATGCTGATAGAGCAGAGTTCAACTGCTAGCTTTTCAGAGTAAACAGTTCATTCAGCCATTACAACATGTTTTTATCAGTATTGGTGTGATTCTTTAATCTTATAAGCACCAGCTTCAGTCAGTCAACTGAATAGAAAGATTGTGGCTGTGAGACATGGTTCCTGACTCACTTGCATTTGACCCTCAAGAAGCCTGAGGATTCGTTTGCTTATTCATTTGAACTTCCACCTGTGTTCCTTTGTCTCCATTCCTAACTCCTGCTTTCATCAATTAAATCCTTCCTTCCAGGGAATGTTTTGGTACATTTCCAATAGGGAAAGGCATTTTGTGAATGGGTCTTCACAAGTACAGAATTCCCCTGTTTATTAAATAGTCATCACCAAAAATAAGTAAATAAATCCTCTAAAAAAGAAAATTTAATACCGGCACCAAAAATCTTCCCTTTCTCACAATCACCAGCTCTTCACACTAATGATAATATTTTTCAAGAACAAATCCCACATCAAGACATTTTTTCTTTCTCCCCACCACACTTCTTTTAGGCCTGTCCAACCCCCCCCCCCCCAAAACAAATACAATAAAGAAGTTATCCATGACCTACCTTGTATCCACTTACAGGCTCTGGTGTAGTGGATGGTGATCCACTTGAGTCACCAACAGATTATGTTGATCACACTGAGTAAGGGCCCAACAGCCAATTGCTATTTATATTTCAAAATGCCTAGAAATAAGATTTGAAATCCTATAATGGTGGATTATTTAGGTGGATTATTTGGAGCATTCAGTTTGTGTCTAAAGTAATAATGGTATCCAAGGAAATAAAGGAAATAGTCTATGACAGATATGTCATATCTATATTGACTTTCTTCAAAGGGGACCCCATTCTTAATGGGGTTTTTGGTTTTTCTAAAAGATAGTATTATTTTTGTCATCAGTCCTGAGGTACAGGCTACCTTTTTGCTCCCCTTTCTCTACATCGTTATCAACCAAATAAATGGTGGGAGGGGGAATCAATGCCTCAACTTCAGTGAGAGATGATGCTTATCACCTGATATGATTGATCCCATTGTATTATTACTTCTCATTATTAATGTTAGTTATTTGTAACATTAGGTGGATGCAAGATTTTGCAAAGGGATGTGAGAGCAATGAATAGCACTTCAGGGATAGTTGCACCCCCTGTTCTTGGCCTCCCACCCAGACCAGGGGCTGTAGATCAAGCATCAGTCAGGGCTGTTTTTAAACTCCCTAAATAAGGTAAAATCCTGCCCTCCACCTCTCAGTCTTCTCTTTCCCTCTGTGCTCAGTGGTTCCTCCCCTTCCCTCTTGCTCCCTCCTTCCCCTGTCCATCACCACTGCTGTCTTGGGCTGACCTGAGGGAGGGTGGGGCTCCAGAACTGTTCATGCCCTCTCCAGCCAGGCTGTGTGCTGAACCGGGCTCAGCCAGAGACAGCAGCAGTGAGTAGGGGCAGGCTGAGGGAAAGGGAAACCCACCTGCCACTGCTGCTGTCCTTGGGTTAGCCTAGCTCCCCACACAGCTTAGCTGGAGCAGGACAGGAGCAGCTCTGGAGCTCCCCCTTTCTCCAGGGTCAACCAGGGACAGTGGCAGTGGTGGGTGGGGCAAGAGGTAATGTAAGGAGAGGGGATGTGCAACTGAGCATGGAGGGGAAGGGGGGGGAGGGTTCTTATCAGCTTTGGGGCCTTTGAAAAGGTGCTTGCTGCAGCTCCTGTGGTGTGGTCCCAAAGAAGGGTATGACTGCACCACTGCAATCAGAGACCCTTTGGATCTGCCTTGGATGGTAACTATGAAAACAAAGCTATTATTACTCACAACCTGTTGACTTACCAGTTCTAATATAGAATTAAAGGCTAGGCAAAAGTACACCCTCTGGGGATAAGAACTAGTTTTTTAAATGTCTGTGATTACGGATTTGAAAGTTGTTTCAAACACAAGGATTATTGGAGTTAAAGTCCACTAAAATACTGATGTGACAAACCAAAGCAAAGGGAAAGAGCAGAGAAGTGTGATGAAAAAAATGGGACTGAATGAGTGATAAAGCAGATCATATTGAATGAGTGATATCAGCAGATATCTGAAAAAAATGAGCAGAGGAATGAATGTAAACATACAAGTACGGTATGTTAAAAACTGTGATTATGGCTAATTACTTGTGGCGGAGGAAGTTTTGACGAGGGGCTCACCTTTATGTTTAGCAAGAGTGCTAGTTGGAAACATTCACCTTTAAGAAACAAGATACCTTAAGTCTGAGAAAATAAACATGGCTTTTTAATTTTTTAATTATTTGTTTAATATTACAAACTTACACCCATCAAAGAAAATAGTTTGGAAAGTTGAAAAAACAAAACAAAACAACCCGCATTCCTAAACTGCATACTGTCAGTTCAGCCATTCCTAGTACTTGCTGTTAGGAAGGGACCTGGAAGGTTCTGCAACAGCCTTTCATAAGAATTAGGGGGACAAGCAGTCTAAATAACTTTAAGATTGAGTTTAAGAAATGTTTATGTAGGATTAAATGATGTGGTCGAGCCCTTTCCCTGTCAGTAGTAGGCAAAGACCCAGGAGGATCCTTTTGATGTTACTACTGTTTTCTAGAGCTGTGCGAAGCTTTGGTCACTGATTTGATTTGGTGGAGGTTCAGCCCAATTCAGTGGCCGAATCTCCAAATCTGAATCGAATCAGGAGACCCTTTAATCTCTCTGAATCGAATCGGAACCCTCCAAATCGATTCAGAGAGATTCAGAAAGATTCGACGATTCGGACATAGACACAGCTATAAATGTTTTTCCTACATACCTCAAGGTACCAGGTGGCTCATGAATGCTGAGATGGTGAGGCAGATGGAGTGTCCCACAGGAGCATGGGAGGGTCCCCAGCACGCTTGGCAGCAGACCTGGAAGTGGACCAGAAGCACTTCTGGTCTACTTCCACGTCCACCAGGGAGCATGCGACTAATGCCTCCTGGGTCTGGGGGCGGTTCCCCAGGATCCCCCCATGGCCAATCGCTGAGCTGGGAGCATGTGTGGTGGGGGGTCCCCCAGCATGCTCAGCAGCAGACCTGGAAGTGGACCGGAAGTACTTCCAGTCCACTTCCAGTTTCACCACCAAGCACGTGGGGGGGAACCCCATGCTCCTGTGGGATGCTCCATCTGCCCCACCATCGCAGTGTTCACGAGCTGCCTGGTACCTCAAGGTATGTAGAAAAAACATTTAAAGCTATGTCTATGTCTGAATCGCTGATTCTCTGAATCAACATTAAATCTTCAGATTTGGATTCGGCCAAATGGAATCGGGGACAGTGATCCGAATCAACGAATCGAATCACTGTCCCCAGTTTGGGCTGAATCCAAATCCGAATCGAATATGGCCCGTTTTGCACATCCCTACTGTTGTTTGTACTTTGCAATCAGATCCCCTTTAAGGCATTACAGGAAGAACTCTGCTATCTAGGACTTCACATCTTTACTAGAAGGCTATTGAGCAATACATTTTCTTCCCACGTACCACATTTCCACCATCTGCACTTTCTGGTAATGAGTCTTTTTTTTTCAGGTGGCTTCCAGATGACCTCTTGCCACTTACAGAAATTTGTAAAGACATCTTAAGAACCCTAGAACTTCAAACTCCAAAGAGTAGGCCATTAAATTATTTTCACTGGCCAAAAAGGTTGAAGATAGCAGGGGGAACAGGAAATAATCGCAAGTACTTATCATGACCATTTTCTTTCCCAGCCTTCCCTCCTCACTTTCTGTCCTTTAGAGCAGTGGGTTTTTTTGTACTAGGACACATTTGTAAACATTGATGGCCAGTCCCCACCCAGTACCCCTCACTTCCAAACTGCTGCCCACCATGTCCAGGCTCCAGCCCCGCAGTGTGTTTGTGTCACGGGGTGGGCATGTGGGGCAGGAAGGGCCCCAAGCAGCTCCTTGCAAGCTGAAATTGTGACGGCTTGAAGAGAAAAGCCACGGTTTCCCATGTTTTCTCTTTTAAAGGAGAATCCATTTTTAAAGTTTGTTGATCTAATTGTAAAATTTGTTTCCAACCCTTTCATATATTCTTGTGACCCACAGGTTGAGAAACACTGCTTTAGAGCAAGACTGGCTTTCCCCTTCCCAGCTGGCCCATTCTGCACCCTTTCTGGTTACTTGCCAGATACTTTTCAGGTCTGCTTTGCTCCCCCACACAACAAGAAATACTGGTAGCTGGAGCATCTTCTCCCTTATGATCCTAGCAAGGCTCTTGGAGTCATTGTAGTTCGGAGCACCCTACAATGGTGGTCAGCAGTCCTTCTAAGCAGCAGGTTTTGCTGCTGCTACTGCCGTCACTACCACCTACATTTTCCCTAGGAGCGGAGTGGTGCTTTGGAGTAAAAGAAAGTAAACCTGCTTGTTTTGAAGGGGAGCAGAATCTACAAAAAGAAGCTTGTAACAGGTTCTGTATTAGGACACAGCTGCATTAGAAAGTTGAAAGGTTTGCAAGCGGGAGGAAAGGAGCATACTATTCTAGGGGCATTGAATCCTCAGAAAGCAGAGGAGATTTTCTAGTTATAAATCTGGAGTTGGGCTAAGGACATATGAATAGCCAAAATTAGTGTGGATTGGATCAGAAGCATTTTACTAACCTTCTGGAACCATGCATAATGGCATTGTGAATTTATACAGAATCTAGCACAATGCCTGTGTGATTCTTATGGTTGCTATTGCACACTACCCCTTTTCAGAGAAGGGCAAATATGGCATATGAAGTTGTGGGATACACTCATCCTCTACAGGTAAAACTTCCTTCTGTCTCCTATCCACTGCTGTTTTTGCAGAAAGAGTGTAAAGCCAGGTCCTTTCTGGGGGTAGAACAAGTTCATTTTGAGCAAAATGAACAAGTTCATGGCTCTGCTGAGGGACACAGCTCAAATAGCTCTTGGATTCTTGTACTCCATTCTAAGCAAAAGTATATAGTTAGACTTGAATGGATGTTCAGTTGTTAGTAGAGAATTTTTATACTGTCACACAAGTCACATTAGACATTTTAAATTGGTGACTGCTAGGTGTTTAGAACACAGAGTATTATCCTTCAGCCTTTTATGTAACAAATGTGGGCATTAAGCACTGGTTTTAAAAGTTAATGTAACTTCTTAAAAGGGGCTTTTCTTTATATCTTTAAGGTATTAAGAGCTCATTGTATTACATATTATTTTAATACAATTTTATTTTAATATTTCATGTGTTTTTATAATTTATCTGGTTTTTATTGTAAGTTGCCCTAAGCTGTCTTGGGGAGGGTAGCATATGTATATAATAAAAAAGACTACTTGTTCAAGTAGTCTCTTTGCAGTTGTTGATATTCCCTGTGTGAGTAAAGCCAGTCACTTGACTGCGTTTATTAAATTCTGTCCTTGTACATGGACTTGACGTTGGACTCATTGTGCTGTTAGCGCTTTTGATTTGCAAGAGTTAGGCCTTGGTACACATTTATTTAATAGCTCAATGGGATCCAATCCCTGATCCCAACAGTCCTGTCTCCTGCTGTGCCACACATACATGGCAGGATGCATGATTTTCAAATTAGGAACCAGATCTCAATTGCATTATTATTACTTGTCAGTGCAGGGGGAGTCTGGGATCATAATGATGATCCCAAACTCCTTCTGTACCTACAAGTTGATTGCCAAGTGCCTGCAGCCTGTCATGAACTGGAGAGATCCCAGAACTGGGACTGACCATTGGCTGATTGTTGGTTTCAGCCCCAGGATTGCACTGGAGCCCATTCAGAACTTCAGTACAGTCCTGGGGCTGGGACTGACAATCAGTTGTTTGATGGTCTCAACCCTGGGATCACACCAGAGCTGGTTTGAGACTCTGATGCAGTCCTAGACCTGGGACTGACTATCAGTTGATGGTGAGTCTCAGCCCTGGGACCACAGCAGAGCCAGTTACCAATCAACAGATTTTGCATTCCAGCCCCTGAACTACACTGGAGCCAGTCCTAGAACCCCATGCACCAGGATGTTAGAAAATCTTGTGTGCAGCCCAACTGCATGCATAGATTTTGAAGGCCCTGGCATGCTGGTGCCCCAGGGTTCAGGAGAGGTTCCCTGATCCCTGGGTTCCTATGCACCAGCAATGTTAGAAAATCACATGTGCAGCTAGGTTGTACACATGGGTTTTAAAGTTCAGGTTACTGTTTATGGTGCAATTAATAGCTTAATCACATCTTAGGCTTAATGTCTGCCAGGGGACTTAAAAAACATCTTCAGTTTCTATTTCTGTATCTGCTATGCTATGTGAAGGTAACCATTTCTTCAGTCTTCACATTAAGTTCACTCTGGCGAATATGAAAGCACTCTGGAATTACCTAAAATTAATACTTTTGGCTTTTTCAGAACACTTCAGGTGCTGAGTGATGGGACTAATTAACAGGTGATGAGCTGTGCTAAATAAAAATTGTTGCTTGAGGAAGTATTGCAGAGGAAATACAACTACAGTGGTGGAGAAGGGTGGCAGCACCTGACCCTAATCACATGGTAATTGTTGAGTAGTTGCTGCAGAGTGGTAAACCGAGGCACCAATCTGAAAGCTTTCTTTTCCTTTTTCTTTTCCTTTTTTCTCTTTTCTTTCTTATCAGACCAAGCTCCTTCAGCTAGGTCCCTCTCTCATAGACCCTCCTGTAACTTTTAAGTTAAGAACTGTGCTGGAATAACTTTAAGACCGTGCTATAGAGTTAAGAGTTGTACTTTAGAACTAAGATTGTAGAGTAATACTGTGTCAGTGTGAAATCTAAGTGACTGTGTGAAAGAGGCTTTTTGATAGTGATCATTAGTGTGATAAGGGAAATGGAGATGTCTGGTAAAACCCCTTTAGCTGCTCGTTTGAGGCAGGAGAAACCCTGCAGGTTAGAGAGATGGGTAATGAAGAAGGGAAAATATCCCTGGGAAAAAGTGTGCTTCAAGGGTGAGAATCCCCTGACTGAGGCAGGTTTGAGTTTTGAACAGTATTGCACCAATCTTAAGCCACGTAGTAGTGCAAAAATTGCAGCTGCTGCCTGGGCATTGTTTTATGCATGTTTGGAAATGATCGAAATGTTAAAGGAGAAGCAGGAATTGGAGCTTGAAAAAGAACAGTTACAACAGCGTTTGAGAGATTGTGAGATTTTATAGCAGAAAAGCTTAAAATGGTAACTTTACTTAGAGATATACAGGAAGACAGAGACAAGGCAAGCAAGACTTTAGAGTTGTATAAGAAAGAATTAGCACACACAAAAGTGTTGTTAGAAGAAGCGAGAGCAGCAACTCGTTTTCTGGCAAAGGAAAACAAGGCAGCAAAGACAGCAGCAAGCCATCAGAAGTGTGAGGCAGAGATCAGTAAATTGCATGCCCAACTTAGTGCCCATAAGAGGGTGGTAGCAGCTGTAAGGTTAAAAGAGGATTGTGACTTTGAGTCCCCTGGGAAAATAGAGATACTCCCTGATGCAGTCCCCAAAAGCCCATTTAACCCCGATTGGCACTACGTGCATAATGTTGCTCCTGTTACCACAAAGGAGGTTAAATGCTTAGTTGCAGGAGAATATCTTCCCACAGCGGAGATAGTCACTGACATAGTGAGATGGTCTCCCAGTCAAGCCAAGGCTATTGCTGAGAGACTGGGGCCACTGAACTGAGACACTGCCATTGTGTGGCTGGCTTGTGTTTGGCAAATGTACCCCTCTGCTGATGGCATAGACTTAACTCAATTAGTTCAGTTATGTGCCTCTCCTTGTGATGCAGATGCTCTAGGCATGGGCATAGGTTCTTGGGAGCGAACTGCTCCTGGACCCCAGGAATGGATAATAAGTGCTCTTAACATATTACTGCCTGCTTCTTCCCTTAAGAAATTGTATGTAATGGAAGAGCAGAAGCCAGGAAAAGCCCCAGAATCTTACCTGATCTGAAAGAAAATGCTAGCAGCTCTCTCTGATTCATTACCCCAGACAGAAGAGAATGGAGTTATCACTCTCCATTATCAGGGACCTGAATTAATATGGAGCACCTATGCAGGGTTAAATTCCCAGACCAAAATGACCATAGGGGTTGTGGATTTAGAACACATAACCTGGAATGAACTAGTGGCAAAAATCAAACAGACAGGAGATTTGCTGCGAGAGACTGGTGTTTTAAAGAGACAAGCAGGCAACAAGATTACATCAGAGCCTGTGCAGGCTATCACCTTTGCAAATAATGGTCCTCACTCTGCCAGTCATTCTCCCAATTCTAATCCCCCTTTGCCTCACAACCCTGGGCAACGACAACCCAAGGAGACCCTTAGGAGAATGATTTGGAAAGAGCTAGTGAATTTAGGGGAAGATATGGGAAAATATGATCGCCAATTAGTGTCCTGATTAATGCTTTGTCTCAAGCCATGCGGAGAGCAGAGTTAATGCAGGGAGCACCTCCTCTGCCTGCTGCCCCAGTACAGAGTGCATCCCATGTGTTGCGCCAGACCCCTGCCTTCTCTCCTGAGTGGAGGCTCCAGAGGGAGTCTGCTGATCAGTAGGAGTGCCCGGTTCTCCTCGGGCCTCCCCAACTGGTCACAAGACTTCAGTGTGATGTATGGGGGAGACCCACTGTGAGGGCTGCAGTGGGGAACCCAGGGATGTTAGCCCAATTGCTAGTGGATACTGTATCCTCAGTAAATATTCAAAGTCCCTGGTGGATCTCTGGAGGGAGACCCACCACAAAACATGTACAGCTCAGCGGATATGGGGGAGAAATCCAGGAAGCTCCTGTCTGGCAGGATGTTCCCTTGCAAATTGACAGATTGCAAGGAAAAGTAGAGTGCTGTGCTCATGAGGGAAATGAGAAGGGAATCCTAGGAGTTCCTTTCCTCCAGGCATTTCAGCTAACTGTAGATCTAGCTAATGGGGTGTTATGGAAGTTAAAAGGAGGACCTGCAGAAGTCTCTGCTATGCATCGTTGTGCTGCCATAAAGGCACCTACTGCCACCCTAATCTCCAGTAGTGATCCATGGGTACAAGAATTTCCCAGTGTGTGGACTGGGAAAAGGCGGAGTGTGGAAAAATAAATGCTGAAGTTTTGATTGAAGGAAAAGATCCCCCTCCTCAAAGACAGTATAAATACCCAGCTGCAGCAGGGGAAGGCATTAAAACGACTATAAACTGTCTCTTAGAACAAGGAGTGCTTGTGCCTATGCAAAGTATTTGCAATTCACCAGTATGGCCAGTCCTTAAAGCGGACGGGGTCATTTATAGAATGACAATAGACTTCCATGCCTTAAACGCAGCCACCCATGCCGCTGCTCCTGTGCTAACTAACTACAACGAGATCTTAGCAGCAGTAGCAGCTGGCTCCAAATGGTTCTTTGTAATAGATTTGGCTAATGCTTTCATAGCTATACCTCTCCATTTTTCATGTTGGTATAAGTTTGCTTTTACCTATAGGGGACAATAATATGCCTTCAGTCGAACTCCCCAAGGTTTCCATTCTTCCCCTAGTATTTGTCACGCCCATGTCACTAAAATGTGGAACCGTTTGAGCCCTAAACACCACTCACATGTAATTTCATACGTGGATGACATTTTGATACATACCCCCACTTCAGAAATGAACAGAGAAATCACTAAGGAGTTGCTGACTATAGTACAGGAAACTGGATTTAAGGTAAATAGAGAAAAGGCTCAGTTAGTGCAGCAACAAGTGAAATACCTGGGTGTATGTCTTGGAGAGGATGGCAGGACTCCAGATCAGCAAAGGGTAAAAACAGTAGGAAGTCTGCCTGCTCCCACAGACACACACACTCTTTGCGAGCTCTTCTGGGAACTTTTAACTTCTCCAGAGAATTCATTGAAATGTTCTCTGACAAAGCTAAGCCTCTGTACAAATTATTAAAGAAAAACAGGATTTGGGAATGGAGAGCAGACCAACAAACTTCCCTGGCTACCTTAAAACAAGATTTAGCTTGTGCTCTGGCTCTGGGATATCCGGATCCTGTCCTTCCTTTTGTGATTCAGTTGGCCTCCTCAGAAACAAGTATTGGAGCCACTCTTAGTCAAAAGCAATGTGATAAACTCTGAGTCACTGCATGTGCCTCCAGGCTCCTAAATCAAACAGAGCAAGGCTTCACCCCCTGTGAAAAGGAGTGTCATGCCCTGGTCTGGAGCGTCACTCATTGGGAATTTATTATTGGAGGGTCAAAGGTCATTGTTCAGACTGTGCATTCCCCGCTAAAGTGCATCATATCAGGGAAAATACAAGACGGCCAGGTTTCTAACCCACACATTGCTCAGCGGACGCTCGCCCTAGTAAACCGAGGAGTAGAGTTTAAAAAAGAGCAAGCTGGTTCACCAGCCCCGTATGGATTAATCATAGAAGGAGAGGAGCATACCTGCTCCCTCCTTCTTCTAAAACACCTTGAATGGCCTGTCAAGGGAGGCAAGAGGCTTGCAGATGCACAACAGAATTGTAATTTGGTTTACAGACGGATCAAGTTTCTATCATAAAGGGCATCCCCAAACAGGGTATGGAGCCATCCGCATAAATGACGGAGAGGTGCTCCAAGGACCAGCTCGCCCCCATTCTGCCCAAGCAGCTGAAGTAGAGGCAGTTAAAGCTGTCCTAGCTTATGAATCTTGGGACACTTCTGTTGCTATCCATTCCTTTCCCTAAAGTTTTTCTCCGGGTAGTTACTGCATCCATTTTCTTTACCTGGTCTGTGTCTTCAGTGTGGTTACTAGTAGCAGCATCCTTACTAGCAGTAAGGCATCAGCTTTATTGTTCCAGTGTGCTTCTTCTGAGTGATTTTTCTGGCGCCCCTTTGTGTGAGTCACCCAGGTGTGACAAGAGTCACCCAGGTGTGGCAAGCCTCTTGCCTCCCTTGACAGGCCATTCAAGGTGTGTTAGAAGAGGGAGGGGGCAGGTATGCTCCTCTCCTTCTATGATTAATCCATATGGGGCTGGTGAACCAGCTTGCTCTTTTTTAAACTCTACTCCTCAGTTTACTAGGGCGAGCGTCCACTGAGCAATGCGTGGGTTAGAAACCTGGCCGTCTTGTATTTTCCCTGATATGATGTACGTTAGCGGGGAATGCACAGTCTGAACAACGACCTTCAACCCTCCAATAATAAATTCCCAATGCGCGAGGCTCCAGACCAGGGCAAGACTGTGTGACTCCCACTTTGGTTAGATAGAGAAATGGTAGCTGCAGATGGGCATCCCATTTCTCATTCAGACAAATGGAGACAAATTGCTAACCTGATCAAAGAAAGAACTGGGGACACCTGGGTGACTCACACAAAGGGGCACCAGAAAAATCACTCAGAAGAAGCACACCGGAACAATAAAGCTTTAGCCAAGGATGCTGCTACTAGTAACCACACTGAAGACACAGACCAGGTAAAGGAAATAGATGCAGTAACTACCCGGAGACAAACTTTAGGGAAAGGAATGGATACCTTAGACTTAAGTACCCTTCAGGATGGCGATACAGAAATCCAGTCCTTAGCCAAAGCAGAAAAACATCTTACTGGCAAATACAAGATTGAGCAGTTTGATAATGTCTGGTGGGCAGTGAATACAGATGGTCACAGGCACTGGATAATCCCCAGTCAGGTACGGGGGGACCTGATTCAGTTTGTGCATGAGCAAGGGCATAAAGGGAAACAGGATACTTTGAACAGGATTAAAGATACAGGCTGGTGGCCAGGCATGAAAGCAGATGTAAATCAAAGGTATGATAATTGCTTACAGTGTGCAATGGATAATGCTGATTGCCAAGTTCAAAAGAATGCATTGGGGCATCAAAGAACAGAGGGTCCTTGGTCCTGGATTCAGATAGATTATATAGGTCCTTTGCCCACCACTAGTAGAGGGAATAAATACTGTCTGGTAATAGTAGATCCCTTCTCCAAATGGGTGGAAGCCATCCCTACTAAAACCAATACTGCCTTTGTCACTGCTAAACAGCTCTTCAACATAGTTTTCTCAAGAATGGAAATTCCCAGAGTAATTGATTCAGATTTAGGATCTCACTTTGTGGGAGATGTTATGTAAGAGTTATGTAAGGCTCTAGGCATTAAGCAATGTTTCCACATAGCCGGACACCCTGAGTCCTCTGAACAAGTAGAATGAACCAATCGCACTCTGAAAGAAGCTTTGAGAAAACAGGTAAAAAGCTCAGGAAAAGATTGGGATGAAAAGTTACCAATCATCTTGATGGCCCTAAGAGGCTCTAAGGCAATACATGGGTACACTCCCTTTGAGGTCATGACTGGAAGGCACATGTGCATACCTGAAAGCTGGTGGTTAGGAGTAGAACTGCCTAATGCCTGGGAAGGGAAGGTGGTGACAGGTAAATGGGTACAGACCCTTGTGGAAACAATAGCTGCTCTACACAAGCAAGTGGCAACACAACTAGGCATAGTACAGCAAAACACAGACAAGAAACTAGGATGGGGAAAACCTCCTTTAATATGGGAAATAGGCCAACCAGTAATGTATAGGAAGTTTTCAGCAAAGGAACGCTCCTTGACTCACACCTGGGATGGTCCTTGCTTTATTGTAAATCGAGTCAGCCCCAATGTTTATCAGGTTGAAATCCTGAATGGAAAAGGTAGAAAACCTTGGAGAAAATGGTTTCATTCTTCACGGCTCAAAGAATGGAAGGGTAAACCACCTGACCATAAAGGAATAGGGCAAACAGTCTTCCCTATCCTGCCGGCCACCCTTCTTGGCTAGCAGGAATGAACGGCTTCCAGCCGTTGGAAAATACGCATCAGATAGGCTTGTTAGTGTCTACCCCGATGTTGAGGCAGGAAAAGGCCAGAGAAGTGCTCAACTTGTTATGACTACCCTCTCGTAGATCAATGTTCCACTTTTCCCCTGCAATGTTAATCCCAGCTTTTCCCAGTATATATGGGGGGAGTGTGGGAGTTTGTTTTTCTCCTCTCTGTCCCCTCACAGGTCTCCAAACATGAATTATGACATCCCATAGCTGCACCAAAGCATTGCTGTGCATAGGTATCTGGAGTCTGATGTCCAGACTCTATTCTGAACCTGCAATGCCTCTGAAACTCTGGAAGTGTTTGCCAGTTGGAGCCCGGGAAATAAAATGGCTGTGCCACATGCATGGATTCTATGGAAATGGAAGCAACCCCCTGGTCCTACAGCGTTGCTACCAGTTCTACGCTGCTAACCTCACCTCAGGCTGCCCCTGGCAAAGCTTTGCCAATTGCACACAGAGTGCCACTAGAAAACCACTCCAGTTTTGTTATGGAACTAAAGCTATCCCTGGCTCCAGTCCATTCTTCTGTAAGCCATCGTGGACTCAAGAGGAATCTGTACTGCCACAGACAACCAAGAATGGCATTGCAAAGGATAGGCACAGCAAAGGGTGCATGGTAGCCCTAGTTTCCTCTGCTGTGTGGGGAGTGACCATGCCTCTTCATGTCAGTATTGTGATTGGGACTCAGACACTCCTGTTACCAGGAGATGAACTGCCACTATCTCTGATCACACCAGCAGGCAAAAATATAACACAGTTCCTTGCGAACTAGGTACCACTGAATTGGACTTTAGCTGGATATAACCTGGTCCCGCAAGGTCCCCCAACCTGGGTAGTTCCATCAAATGACACACACTGTGACAAGCTCATGCCAACAATTTGGTTTAAATTTTATGGGCACATTTCCATTTCTGAAGAATTCTATGAGCCAGGACTGTATAGGGTAGAATTGAACCAACAACAGAAAACCGTTTTAGATTTTGATCCTCTAATCACAGACCTCACTCCCCTCCAACATTTAAGGTCCCCAATTTCAGGACCCCGTGTATTAAAATGGGATCAGCAAGAACAATTGGTTCTTCAACCTCAGACATCTTTAAAGGAAGTTCAAATCCACTTAAAGGGCATAAATATCTCCCACATTGCACCTATATGTTCTCCCCTAATTGAAACTAGCCACAAAGGTTGGAATGAATGGGTAAAAATGTGGCAAGGAGTTAACCATGTAAATAAGGTAAAAAGGGAATTAAGTGATTGGATTGCACCAGTAGGAGCAGGAGTCTCTTTAATTGATGCTGCAAATATAGAAGTTCTTGCTAATAAGCTGTCATATGCCACTGAAAATATGAGGAAAATGGGAACTCCATTAACTGCATCTTTAAAAATTTTAAGTAAAAAACAGCAGCTAATAAGTAAGGTATCTCCTGGGTGGGAAAAACTTATAGAAGGGGATGAACAGTTAATGATGTCTGGTGTACAGTCCCTCCAAAATCATGTATCATTGGCTTTAGCGTGTGAGCCAGCTCAGGCTCTCACCCAAAATGTCATCATGGGAATGATTTGGCAAGCCATGATGGGACAAATTCCCATGGAAGCAATCAACCTAATTCAGCCCCATGTAACGGAGGAATAATTAGCCCTCCAGCCCTGGTGGAGGTTAGTTAACGCTTCGTACAATCACCACCAGCAAAGCTTGCAGTTATTCCTTATAACTCTGGCAGTCAAGGAAATTAGAACAATCCACCCAGTAGTCCCATTAGGATTACAAATTGATGATAGCTCAGTAATGTACTCCAGGGATCATAACACTTGGGCCTGGCAGAAAGATAATGCGTGGAAAACAGTAAATGTAAAAGGGTGTAGGAGAAAAGAAGGTTTGGGTTACATCTGTGAAGTCCAAGCATTGGAGGAGCATGATGAATGTTTTTTTCCACAACCTGGGAACAAGTCTCACTGTTCCTTCAATGTTATCCAGGAAAGGGAATCTGCTATTGTTTATGTGGGGAAAGCATGTGTGTGCATGAGAACAAAATGTGATATTATATTAATTAATGGATATTGGATTCAACCTATGGTGCCTTATATTAATTGCTGTTTCTGTAATGTAACCACCATTGTTACTTGTGATCTTAAGTTTACTGTACCTATATGGATCATACAACATTTGAATGCCTACCCTGAGCTCTACAAAGAGGTGTCCCCCATTTTACTAGGAATGGGTCTCATCGCCATTAAGGAACTATTAACTCATCCCTCTTTACAAGCTGAACTGCAAAGACTCAAAATTTTGGGAGAGAATGGCAAACTTGAGATTCAACACCATAACCAGGAAATCTCTAAGCTAGCAACTACAGTTAAAAATGCAGGCCATCACTCCAGGTGGGAGGTTTTGTTCGGGTGGAGCCCCAATGCAACAGGTCTTTTAAATGTCATGCTTCACCCCATTGTTCATTAGTTTTCAAATTATACTAGTAATTGGTCTGATGCTACTAGTTTGCTGGGTCCAGAGACTGATGCGACGATTGAAATGAATAGGGGATCAGAACCAGTACTATGGAGCAAGGATGTGATGGAGATACTTGCTCAACGCAAGCACCCCATCAGTGGGGGGAATTGTTACCTCTCAGCTCTGTGTTCTTGGGGAACCCTGGCACAGGATGCAGTCTGTCTGACTCACAAAGGACTCACCCCCCCCTCCCTCCCCTCCTCTACCTAAACGAAACTGATTAAGATGTAGTGAGAGACACACGTAAGACCCTCCAGATAAGGGTGACAAGAGTGAACCAACTGCCCTAGGTCTCATTTGCATCCGAGATGGAACCAGATAACAACTCATTTACATGGGAGATGGAGAACAGAAAGCCTGAAGCAGAGACTGCAGTGAATTCTGGGATCAGAGAAGCAGGGGAGCACTGCATGTTGGGGAATCTGTGCTCCAAATGCTAATCAACCCACATTTACACACATACAGCTCAACGTTTATCAGACCAGTTCCAATCTGGATTTACAAAGGACTTTTCCCCACACACACACCTCTAAGCAGAAGTAAAGTTTAATAGGCATCTCGGGCCATACATTCCCCGGTCCCACTATGGGAGGTCTATTTAAACTTGATTGGCTAAAACTCGGTTGCCAGGTTAGGGAATGCTGAGGCAAAGAGACCAAGTCAGAGGGGGTATGGGCAACATTTGAACAGTGGTAAAGGGATTCATCACAGCATCCAGCCCATTGAAGCCCTAACCACAAGTGTTGTCATACTTTTCCCAGGACGACTGGTGGAAGTCCTCCTGCCCAAAGGTTATGAACACTCCAATAATTGCCTTAAGTCTGTTAAAAGACTATAGTAAGATCTGGAAAAGTCATGCTAAACTGAGGCTTGTTCACAACAAGTAAAAATCCAAAACCCTGATGCTGCAAGCTATCTATTGTTTCTGAAGAAACCATGAGATATCCCATCAGTATATTTGCTATCCATAGGAATTTCAAGCTGGCTCCCAAGTGTCTGGTTACTCCCTAACCTTATGTGTTTCCTGATTATCAATCAATTTCTTGAGATGTTCCAAACCAGATAACCCCTTGTCAAGAGAAAAGACAATGATTTACACTATTGAGAATGCTTTGAAAAAGCTGAACTGAGGATATAAAAATCTGTAAAAAAGCAGAAGTGTGTGTGCTTCAAGAAGAAAAAATCTCTCTGATACCATCCACTTCTTCTTCTTGAGAGGCTGGAGGAAACATATTGTCTCCCTTCAAGGATTGTGCTACGAACTTTACCTGTCAGCTTTGCAACCTGAGTACCCTGGACTGGTGAGATCCCAGCGCTCTTTCTCTCTTTTCTCTCTAGGCATAAATTTCTGAACCTGAACTGTACTAGTTAAGCTTGAGCTAAGTTTCCCCAAATTCTTACTGAAACCAGGGTAGTATTGTAATTGTTTGTGTTTGTTTTTCCTTTGCATGTCTATTAGTATTAGTACCATTATATATATTTCATATACTTAGCAATAAATAACTTTTATAGTCAAACTGGTAGTAACTGGGTACATTTTTCCTTCTCTGCTTCTCCTTCCTCACATGCTCTGCAGCAATGCTTCTTTTACCTAAGGTAAAGATCTCTGTGAAGCCCAAAAATACTGTGGGGTCTGCTCATCAAGAGGCCAAAGATTGGGACGTACTGAGTTTGGAACACATAAGGGGATCAGCTTGTACATGCTGATTGACCCAGTTTGACTCAGACATGCTGGCCCATGAGGGTGTCAGCTGGACACCTAGCTGGATTCAGAGGGATTCTGTTTACCTGTGTGCTTGTGTCTGACTGCAGTTTATTGTTGCTCTGATGAACTGATTCTTGGCATATGAGGGTGTCAGCCTGTCCATGCTGATGAACCCGGCCAGGTCAGGTGTGCCACGTTAATCTGTGTGTTTTTGTGTGTATGACTGATGTGGTGACTGGAGGAACCCAGCCCCTTTGAAATGAGTCCTGCAAGATAGCTCCATTGGGGGGTAAGGACTTGCAGAAGGGAGATATACAGCTCCTTATAGAAACACAAGTAACACAAGCAGCACATTGACAGAATTACCAAGACCCTAGAAATGTATCCCTAATAAATGAGCACACCCCAAAGTAATGGGCAAATCTGGTAACAACAGTCATCTGCAGTATTTGAGCTTCAATAGTTGCAGAAGGACCAGCTAGCTAGAGTTTAAAGCATCACTTAATTCAAACTAGAGTGTGTGGGGTGTGGAGTTAGGTTGGAGAGGGTGTTTGAGTTACACTCGAGCTAAATGGCGCACTGACAAACTCCTAGTGGAATGACATAAAAACTACTCTTGTTAGCCTGGAGAGATTCACCCCAAGCTCTTGTTCCTTCCAGTTATCTCCATGTCCTATAGAAAGAAAGCTGCTTCTATCTCTTGACTTCCTTTTGAGATATTGTTTGCAAGCCACTATGTTCAAGCTACAAGTCCGGTGCTCCTTGCTTCAGGAAGAAAGTAGTGCTTCTTACTAGTCCTTACCTTAAAGGCCCAGCATATTCTTACATTCTCAGTTTTAATCTGAGTCCTCAAATATCAAAGTGGACATGCAGATCACAGATAGTGTAAAGCAGAACGTGGTAGGCGATGAGAGAGGGAAGGATACTGGATCATAATTTTTTTTCTTACTTGTATTGTTTAGTTAGAGGCAGTAGGAAGAAGCCACTTGACAGCCTCCTGTCCACTTAGGGGCATTTAGCAACATGCTTATAAACATTTGGCTGCACATTTCAAATTCTGTATTTGCAAACTTTTGTAAATGAAACATCAGACTTTGACAACCCAGCCCTGCAGAAACTAAAAGGACAGTAGCATAACTAAGGTAGGGCAACCAAGACAGTTAGCTGCCCTGGGTGTTGACTTGAGGGGGTAGGGGTGAAATTTGGGATTCTGGCTGATTGCTGCATAAAACTTGTGCTTTTTCTTTTTTCTTTTTTTCATCCAGAGGGGAACTTTCTGCAGTCCTCTCCTCATCCCACCCAGAAGGCCAACATCTAGCGGTAAAGGTGGCATTCTGTTCTCTTGTGGGTGCCTAGATAACTATATTTGATTATCTACATGGTCATCTAAGTTATCAAATGCCACTTACATCACCCTCAGTGACTACTTGTGCAACTGCGTACTAGGGGTATGCATATTCAGATTTGGCCTAAATCAGGGACAGTGATTCAATTCATTGATTTGGATTACTGTCCCTGATTTGATTCGACCGAATCTGAATCTGAAGATTTGATGCTGATTTGGAGAATCAGCAATTCAGACATAGACATAGCTTTAAAAGTTTTTTCTATATATCTTGACATAGCAGGCATGGCTCATGACTGCTGCGATGCTGGAGCGCATGGAGTGTTCCACAGGAGTGCGGGGGGGCCCTCCACATACTCGATGGCCAAACCTGAAGTGGACCGGAGGTACTTCTGGGTCTGCTGTGGAGCATGCTGGGCCCCCCTCCCCCCCCATACCCTCCCAGCTCAGCAATTGGCCTTAGAGGGACCCCAGTTGCCCTCCCCAGATCCAGGAGGCACCAGTCACGAAGCCAGAGGGGCACGGGGGGACCCTGTACGCTCCCCGGCAGACCCAAAAGTGGACTGGAAGTGCTTCTGGTCTACTTCCAGGTCTGCTGCCGAGCACGCTGGGGAGCCCCCCGTGCTTCTGTGAGACACTCCATGTGCCCCAGCATCGCAGCACTCACGAGCCCTTGCTACCTAGAGGTATATAGAAAAAACATTTAAAGCTGTCTCTATTTCTGAATCTCCGAATCTCTCCGAATTGATTCAGAGGGTTTTGATTCGATTCGGAGAGATTAAAGGGTCCTATGCTTCTATTTGAATTTGGAAATTTGGCCACCGAATCAGGCCGAATCTCCGCCAAATCTCATCAGGGACTGAAACATCGCACAGTCCTACTGCATATGCTAATACATATACTAACAGCAGAAGACCAGACTGGATTGTTAGAGGTGTCTCTAGTGGGGGAAAAAGAGAATATATTTTGTAGAGTAGGATTCAGTCTATACCCTAGTATGGCATATGCTCATTTTGAATTAATTTTCCAACATTTTAAGGCATTGTTAGGCAACTTTTGTGAATTAATCAAAAATATCTTCCATAGCTGGTTAAAATATTATCTAAAACCTATGTTTATACTTGTATAAACATGGGAACTATAATGACCATAATACCCCAGCAAACCAAATAAAGCTGTCTAGGAAACGCATGTGATTTAGCAATGCATTAGAATGAACATTCCCCTCCTTCCTTCTTATATTAATATATTTTGAGTGTGAGAGGCCATTTAAAAAATCTGATCTGAACTTAAGTGCATCAAGCCACTAAATTATACTCACTACTTCCTGCATCCAGCAAACAGCATGTTGGTTGCTTTAATGCATATAATTTACCAGAGACCAGTGACATTTTATAGAACAATTAGGAGTTATAGAGGTATGATCAGGAGTGTTTGCATACATGTATGAACACATGAACATGTTCCATTTTTCAGTGTTGGCTTTAGAAATAGAAAGTTAAACGCTTAACAGAGAATGGGGGGAATTTTATGTGTGTGTTGAGGGGGAATTTTCAGAGGTGACAAAGTAGGGAATTTGCTCATTTTGGGACATTAAGGGTGTGCCAAGGAGTAAGGATTTTTTTTTTTTTTGAATCTGTGGTGGTGTGAAGGAAGCATCACAGCATTTAAGGTCTGAGGTAGTGATGTTATCTAAGGGGCACTCTTCTTCTGTAAAGTCAAATGAGCAGCTAGGATTGAACGACTAGGCTTCTGATCAGGCAAACCAGGACCCACAAGGTTGTATCTGGTGCTAAGGACTGCCTCCCCCAACAACCAATAGAGCAACACCAAAGTCATGGTAGGCAGGAGACTGGAAGTGAATGTGGGCTGGGCAAGGATTGACAAGGAGGGTGGACTGTAAGGGTGGTTAGGGGCCAGGGTGGCTACCTCCTGCTTGGGTCCTAAAGGGCTACGGTAGGGGTGCTTCACTCCCAGCACATGGGCTAGATCCAGTCCACAGTGCATATCTTCTGGTCCACCAGACTCCCCACAAGTCTAGAAATTTGGTGGTAGAATGATACTACCACTTCCCGACCACCAAATTTCCCAGATCCATAGAGAGCCCTGGGCTCTGCTCACTAGGTTGGGCACCCAATCCCAGCGTGTAGGGCTGGGCAGAGGTAGTACTAGGCCCCAGGACCTAATCCCCATGTACTGGGGTGGGAGGGGGAAGTACCAGGCCTCTGGGGACCAGTTCTGGTGGGAGGGGGCAGTGCCAGGCCCCCAGAGACCAATCCTGGTGCACTGGGGCAGGAGAGGTAGTGCCGAGCCCTACGAACCCTGGTGCACACAACTTGATCAGGCCTGTGGACTGCCCCCCCCCTGCTCATATGGCCTGCATGGCTACAAGGTTGAGCACCACTGGACTAAGGAGTAAGGTATGGTATATTTGCAAATAGTTTTGCTAGTCAAAGATTTGGGGTCTGGGTTCTTCTTCATCTGAACCACTGATGTACAGTCATTTTGTTTTTATTGTTCATCTCATTGGTGGGTGGGGTAAGAATGTGGCTTGCAATATATCTTAAGCAGTCATTCTTTCTTTCAGAAAATTGAAGGGAGAACAGTTCACATCTAGTTCATATTTTATCGTACCCTTACATATTTTTAGAATGAAGGAATCCCTCCCTCTTTTTTTTTTAATAAAAATGCAATATTATATATTTTGTCATTAGGAGTGGCAGCTGAGGAGTCAGAATTACAAGAAGATAGCCTGTCCTCAGTAGTTTGAAAACCAATATACAGTTTAACTTATGAAATTCATTTTTATTCTACTTTACAAAAAAAGCTCTCTAAAATGAAGAGAAGATTTGAGCATCAGAGTGGAGTACAGCAAAATCCTTTCATACATTTAAAAAGGAACAGAATTTATAAATGTTAATCACAATGCTCATCTCCACTATAATAGTATCTCGTTTGTACTTTCTCCTCAATAAATTTTCTTCATCCCATTGTTCTAGAGTAAAACCAGGGTCTCTGCAAACACTGTATACATTAACTCAACTGTGTTCTCACTGAAGTCAAGCTTAATTAAGCTTTATCCTAATTCAAACAGTAATTTTATGTTTCCAATAAAAAGCAAATTAATATGTTAACACCACATCATCCACAGGAGAGAAGGGGGGGGATAGTTACTGTTTGTTTGGCAGCCAGTTTAAGTACAAACCAAAGTTAATTACCTTTTAAATTATTCCCTTTGGTGCATTGACATAAAATGATTTGACATTTTAAAATGAAGGAGCAAGTTAAAACTTTCCACAGCCTTCAGTGAGACTGACTTAGGCCTGTATTCAGGGTTTGAAATATGGAGGGTTTGTGGGGAGCTGAGCCCCCCCGCATAAGAGTCGAGACCCACCCCCAAGAGACTAGACCCCTCAGCCTGCCCCATGGCTTTCTTAGCAGTTCAGGTGGCAGCGCCTCCCTCTCGCTTCCGGCTACCACCATTGCAGACCCTCCCCCCACAAAGGGTCAGAGTGTAATTTGAACCCTAACTGTATTCTGTTATGAGAGTTTTCCTGGGCTAAAATTAAATCCAGTGCATTGAAAGTGTGGCTATTTTAAATGAGAGGCAAGAACTTATTAGGGTAATAACTTTTATTGGATCAACTATGTAGTTGGGATAGAGTTAGATATACTTTCAAATATAAGACATTCTTCATAAGGCTTCCTGTGATCAGAGACCTGATGGAGAATGTCTTGCTGTTGAAAGCTTGTCAAACTTTATCCAAACTGCATAACTGGTCCAATAAAACATATTGTAATAGGGAGCCAGAGGCTCCTGTTACCTTAACTAGAGAAACTGCAACAGCCAAGGCTCATAAGCAGAAGCAGGCAACTGAAATGGGGTTATCTGCAGAAGAATAGGCAACTGGGGAGCTAAAGGGCTGCACTTAACGACTTTGTAACTAGCTGTGGAACACTAGGACAGGGTTCCAGGTAGGAAGGAGATTAACAACTGCAGCAGCTAGGAGATACCAGTAAGTTCTTTATTAGGCACACCTGCAGCCTTACACCTGACGGGAAGAAGAGGAGCTCAGGGTATATAAGCCTGGTTCCCAGAAGCAGAGGGACTAGTGTAGTCCTAAACTCCATGGAGGAAACAGCTTCTGCCAGCCTATGCTGGTGCAGCGTAGAGGCTACAAGCCAGTACTCCTAGGGACCAAGTACTCCCAGGGGCTAAGCAAGCCAGCAAGTGGAGAAACAGTTTGGGCAGTAGTATGAGGACCCAGAGGGGCCTTTGGGATTTTTATTAGGAGCAAGTTGCATGCATTTGTGTTGCTGTTTTTTTTAAAACAGAGGGCAGGTTAGTGGTTCTAGGGGTGGATACTAGGCGACCCTGCAGTGGTGCCTGGAAAACACTCCAGGTTCTGAGCCCTATCAGGGACAGATCAAATTTGAGAGGGCCAGAGCTTGCACCCTGAAAGTGAGATGGGCAGGGTAAAGCTGAGAGGGCTAGAGCCTGCACTCCAAGAGCAAAATGGGGGTAGGCTGAAGCTGAGAGGACCAAAGGACAGGTCAGAGGGAGAGAGAGACTCAGAAGCTGGGCCAGAGGAAGTGGGCTAGGCTAGGAGCCTACAGCTAGAATAACCAGTGAGCTAAAGCAAAGAGGGTTGAAGCCTGTACAGGCTGCAAGGCATGTGTGTGCCTATGGGGAAGGCTGGAGGCCACAATTAATGCCCTTAAAGTGAGTTAGTGCCTGTGGGTAAGACTGGTGCGCTAGCTGGGCGTAACCTGTAAAGAGAAAGAGAGCAAGGGGAACTGAGCTTACTTTCATTTCTTCCCCTTTACACTTGCTGCAGTAATATCAGTACTTGAAAGCTTCTGGAGGCTTTAGCTCACATACCATGCACACCAAACACTCTTATCCTGCCACTGTACAGCCAAGCTTATCACTTTAAGTCTTTCCCTTCCACACATGTGGGACCATTCAAGCCCCCATGTGTCTGGAACTCCTCAAAACTTAAAAGCTGGCCATACCATTAGTTCTGTCAGCAGTTTTCTCCGAAATCTCCTTTATTGTCAACCCAGTGACGTATTTTAGATAGTATTGCTGTAGCAGTGAAGAACTTAATCCCAATAACAGATACTATCAGTTACTCACTGTTGGACTGATTCTGGGAAAAAAAAAATGTTTTCAACAAATACTATAAAGCCAGCACAACACAGTTTAGCACAACTTGTTGCCTTTTGAAGTACGGAAACATTCCCATAAGTGTACAAATTGAGGGTAATTTTTGGCTAAAGCATACTTAAATACAAAGATTAAGAATGAGATGGCTCAGAAGACCTTGTATTTCCTAATTCATATGCTGCATCTTTTATGAGCCTTCCTGTAATGGGGCCCTTACCCATTACTTCCTATTCCCAGCCACCCCTGCCAGAGGGCACCAGTCCCAGCCAGTGGGTACAGCTTCCAGGCAAGGTGGCTGCTGCTGCTGCAGCAGCAGCAGCTGCCACCCAGAGAACTGCTGGGCACCCCTGGTCTCCAGCAATGACTCCTGTCCCTGCTGCAGTGCTCCAGGCAGCAGGTAGGGAGTGGAAGCTGTGGCATTGAGGGTAGCAGGGTGAGCTCTGCCTACAGCTCCCTTTGGTCTTGTTCATGCATGGCTGAGAGGGGGAGCGCACCCCAGCCACACCCCTCACCATACCCACACACATCCAACACTGTCCCACACATCCCACACCCTGACCACACACACCACCATACTCACATGCACACCCCATACACCGCCACACATCTATCCATACCCTCCTCCACATACAGCCCCCTCCTACACAATATACAAGCAACCCCCACCCCTCCCAAAAGGAGTACTTCTTGGGCAAGGGGAGAGACTCCCAGTGGCAATGGTCAGGGACTAGGAGGTGGGGGACTAGGAGGTGCCATCTGGTCCCAAGATGGCAACGAAGGGGTAGGTTACCCTTGCAGCCCTTGATGCCTCACCAAAACTCTTTACGTTCATCCACCTAAAATAATTGCCCACCCATTGGTTAGAGGCTTTATGAAACTAGAACCGTGGCTGAGGTTTTAGGAAAGAGGGTTCTGACCAGCCAAGGAAGAAGGGTCCTAGACTGCAGGGAGCTACAAGCCCCTGCATCACTAGGCAACAAAGCTAAGTATTCTGGCCTTATGTTTTAGCTTGTTATCACAATGTGACGTTGACCCAGAGTGGGGAGCGTGGGGGTATCTTTTTTTTTGGGGGGGGGGGGAGTTGATGCTTGTAGTTTTGGTCGTGTCCAAGTTTGAACCAGAGGACTGAGTTGTGGTTGTAGGGTGGGAGGAGGCCACTCAGAAGGGTGCTAGGGGCCCTTCAAAGGGGTGAGGGGCAACCAGCATAAAGGGGCTAAGGCCAAGGGGGCCAAGGCCTGGTCACAAGACTGGAGAAGCTTGGAGGCCACAAGCAGCACCTGGGGAGAGCACTGCTATCAGCTGAAAGACTGTAAGCATGTGACAGAAGACTGAGGGATACTAAACTTTGCAATATTCCTAGTCCCAAAACAATCAAAATAGCAAAGTGAGAAAATCCTCAGATGGTCCTTTCTCTAGAGCAGGGGTAGGCAATGTTTTTTGGCTGGAGTACCAAGAAACATTATAATGCCTACCTTGGAAGGTGCCAGAATGCCGGCATGGCAGAAAAACAAAATGAAGGCAAGGGGTATATGGCAGGATTCCCTGCTTGTGCCCCTTGCCTCCCACCCAAAGTCCCTGTCCCCCAGCCCTACTGCCCCTGCCACCCAGCCCTACTGCCCCTTGCTCCCCACCCAAAGCCCCCGCCCCCCAGCCCAGGCTCTGTGGCTGCCAGCAGCTACCCCGGCTCTGGGTAGCTGCTGGAGCCCAGGCTGCTCCGAGCAGGGCTTACAGCATCCTAGCTGCCTGCTGGGAGCAGCCCGGGATCCCGGCTGGCAGCAGCTCCCCAGAGCTGGGGCAGCTGCAGCCGGGAGGCTCCGAACAGCTGCGCCAGGCTCCAGCACCAGCTCCACACAGGCACGTGCAGGCACGCCTTGGAGAGGGCGGTGGGGGTGGGGGCTGAGGCAGTGCAGCCCAGTCTCTCCCCCACTCCCAGCATGGAGGTGATGAGCCCGGCTCAGCTGTTTGTAGCCAGCCCGGGCTCTGGGCAGCTGCAGCAAGCAGTGGGCATAGTGCAGACAGGTAACAGGTAACCAATGTAGCAAGGAGGTGAGGAAGAGAGGGAAAACTTACCGACTGAGAGAAGATCCCATGGAGAAAGGATCCACTGGTACCAGCAAGAAAGAGAAAAGAAAGTGGGACTGGAGTAGAGCTGACTGTCTTGAGGGAGTGGGCTGCATAGTGGTGGAGGGTGAGCTGTGAGAACAGCCAGGGTTCTCCACAATTTGTGCGGAATTTACTAATAAACCGATTTTCTTTTATCCTGCTTCTGGGGTGATTTACTACACCCTCTCTTGCTGGGGAATTAACTTCTTATTCTTCCATCATTCCAAAGTGTGGCAGGTGAGCCCCAGGGAGAGAGATTTCATTATTCACTCCTACCCAACCACATATATGTACCTCACTTGTTGCAGAAATTTGAAGTTTTGACACAAATGAAGTTGGGTAATCTTATCTTGTGTCCTGAGGCTGTATCAGTTCTTGCTCAGCTTCCTGCTACAAATCGCCATATGCAGTAGGGCCCAAGGGCTTTGGATTCTGAAGTGAGCCCCACGCTTCACCATTCCTCCAGTGTGTGGATTAGTATCCCTGCTAGTATCCCTGGTTAGAGCAACTCTGCCAGCCAGATCTGGCTCATGAGTTGTATATTTTACATACCTGAAGTAAGGAACTGGAGAAGACAAAAGTCATTGTCAGCAGTCCCTCAATTTGAGGATGATCTCTATCACAGCTCTCAGAGTCTTGAGGTGGCATAAAATTACAGGAGACTGTATTGTCTTTTATAGTAGAAGCCTTCATTTGACGTAGTTTAATGTGAGGAAGCTAGTACATGGAAACAACAACCACACTATGATGACAAGATCTTGACTCGGTGGCAAGAGAGAACCGTAGATGACAAGAGACCTCCAGCTTCCTGTAGCCTTCTTTCATTTTTATAGCTGTTGAGATCCTGACATCTTTGTCTGCCTGATCCGCTGTTAAGGACTTGGGGTTGGAGTATAGTTTTTCTGGAACCTCCCCTCAGGCCTGTTCATCATAGGTGACCCTGCCAGGAGTGTGAGACTAAATGAAATAGCTCTGAGGATCATTTGGATGGGATGTAAACTGAGTCAGTGGTGCAGTGCTACTGCAAGAGAAGCAAGTCCTCATGCTGGGATAAGCATGTTAGGTCCAACAACTGTTCTAAGCTGGGGTGGACCTTAGGATCTATTTTATGTTGACTCTGCTCTGGTGAGAAATCAGCTAGCAACGTTTCTCAGCCCATGGGTCACAACTCAAAAGTGAGTTGCAAAAATATATGAAAGGGTTGCAAACAAATTTTAAAAATGGATTCTCCTTTAAAGGAGAAAAATGTGGTAAAATGTGGGTTTCCCCTTGCAGGCTGGCAGAGTTCCAACCTGCAAGGGGTTGCTTGGGGCTGGTGGGAGTGGGAGAAGGGCAATCAGGCAGCATGGAGATCAGCTCCTGCAGCTCCCTGCAGGTAAATCTCTGGGATGGGAAGGGGAGAGAAGGTGCATAGACTATGTGTCAGGGGGGTGCGGTGGGGTGGGGTGGGGTGGGGGGTACAGGCAACACTTTGCCACCCTACCTCTTCTCCAGGGTAGAGCCATGGCCTAAGGGGAGCAGCATTTGGGCCATGGTGGCTGGGTAGAGCCACAGCCTGGTGCACAGGCAGCAGGACAAGGTAAGGGCAGTATAGTTTCTCCCCGCCCCCTTCCATTACTCCTTGCACTGCTGGCAGCATGGCTGGTGTGGGGGTTCTAGCAATGGCTGCAGCAATGAGTCTTGCCTCCCCACTCTACCCTTCCCCACTGAGTCCTGCCTGCTGGACCATGGAGGTGGATTCTGCCTGGGTCTGCTGTGGGTGCACAAACCTGGCAGTGCCCCACACACCCCTGACCCACACATCTTCTCCCTGTCCCACACATTGGGGAGCTGGGTCTTGGGGCCAGGGGGCAGCAGGTCAGGAGTGAGGGGCACCAGCAGGGTTGGGGGTCTGTTGGTTGGGTGTGAGGGACACCAGCAGGGCCAGGGGGCTGTTTTATAGTTAAACTATTTACTGGTTTGGGACTGTTTACTAATGGATCTTGGTGCAAAAAGGTTGAGAACCACTGAGCTAGAGGACATGGTTTTGTTTTGAGCCCTGTATTGAATGACAAGGACAACTTGGCAGAGTCAAATAGATAGCAGGATCCCAAGAAGAGTTCATTTGTGTTTCCTGCTCCTCTAGGAATAAGTTGGTCTACTACACTTCTCTCTTTCTCTCTGGGCTTCCCACATGCTGCTGCAGCAAAGTAGTGTGGATGAGTTGTGGTTCATGTGACTGGAGGTAGCTGAGGACTTCAGTTTGCCCCAAAATAGAGATGCAGATGTGCCCCAACTCTTGTCTGAAAAATGAGAGAGGCACTTATGAAGAGTTTTACTCTAAAACCTGGTGACATAGCAGACAATGCCTTAGAGAACTGAGAGTTAAAGTAGAAGTCTCTATATCTAGGTCACAAATATGATTGTGAACTCTCGAAGCCAGATGTTAGAATGACTACAAAGGGAAATTGTCTGAACTCAGAAAAACAACATGTGGGACCTTCATTGATGTTTGCAGCTGCTTTATATCAGATCCAGAAAGGATATTTGCTGCACCTAATAAATTTTTGCAAACCTTGCAAAAATTCCAACTTCTGGAGATGAAGTCAGACAGCCTTCTGGAATTGTATAGAAAGACTCGGTGTGAATGCAAAGGAGAAGTAGCCACAAATGCCATCTTAGTTAAAAAATGGTAAGAAAACCATCCTAGATTGCATTTGTCTTTTCAGGACATTATGGTTTGTCTGTGCAGATCTAGTGATGCAGAACATCTGAACCTAACTCTTCTAACCCCTGATGGATTCCTGACTTTGGAATTTTACCATATCCATTTAATTTGGATAGTAATCCACCCCTCAAGTAGTTTCACCAAGAAAACTAAGCTGCTTATTCAGAAAGGTACATTCAACAAGTAAAACTGTCCCCCTGCAGAGAATCCCGAAGTATATGTACAAAGTCAACTATTTATTAGCTTAGTGGGACTCACCTTAGGGTAACACCTCAGGCTAACTTACTGCAATTTTATTCCCCCCCTGTGGCAGGGCACTCTTGGTGCCTGCCACTTTAAGGACTTAGCCAAGCAGCCAACAGGTGCTTGATTGCGGTGGCCATTTTAGATCTCTGGCCGCCTATATAAACAGGGCAGTTTGCTGCTGGCAGCTCAGGCAGTAACATTGCCTGGTTGCAAGGCTGAATACAACACCCTGGAGGTAAGGGCAGGAGCTGTAGGGAATGGTTTGGAGGCTCTTGGTCCTAGGCATGACCTAAAACTGCACCCAAGAGTGGGTGGCCTGGTGGGGCTCTCAGTGGTTTGGGAGCCCCCAGGAAATGCCAGGCCAGTTATCACCCCAGTGAAAGGTGGGTTGGGGTGCCTTAATAACCCCAGCTCCCACAACTGGGTGGGTCACCCCATAATAGGGCCAAGAAGGTGGACACAGATTAGAGAGTGAGCTATAGACTCAGAAACCTGGCTTAGAATACCCTCGACTGTTCAATGCTGGTGCCAGGGCCAGGGCCAGAGCCAGGGCCAGGACCAGGACAGTCAAAAGGACTAGGGACCCACTGTGAGGGACACCCAGAGCTGAGGGCTTGGAGTTTCAGACTGGCCTGGGAGGCAAGGCCCAGGGCCTGTGTGGCCAAAGGTCCCAGGGGAACTATGCCCAAGAGGGGAAAGAGTTCAGGGAGCTAGGCAGCCCTGAATGAGGGTGGAGTAGTCTGCCTGAGTGGAGGGATCCAGTTGGGGTCTGGATTGGAGAATTCTGGGACCCAGTGTGGGGCCGGTGAGTTTAACATCTGTGGATGCCATGTGTGAGGCTTGGGCTGTGGTGTAGGGGAGCAACAGAGCTGCAGATAACGCCCCCTGGCATCAGGACAAGAAATGGGCAGCCTCTCTCCTAATTAATATCCTAAGTATATATCACCAAGGCATGGCAGGAAAGTAGGTGGGCAGTTGGCCCAGAAACAGGTGGGCGGGCCAATAACAGATTGGCCCCAAGAAGGCCCCGTTACACCCTCATAATTCATTTTAGGCCTTTATTCTAAATTAGTCCCCACCCTATTTTATAGTGTTGGAGCAATTCTCAACAGGGTTCTAAGAGTTTTGGTTTACTGATATTAGTAGAGTATCTCAAATTTTTTTACAAGAAGCTGATACATTAATCTTAAAGACCAAATCTTTTAGGTCATCTCAATTAAAAAAGATTGGTTATAGGTACTAATTTTCTATGTTTGTGCACTTGAGCTTATTTAATTAAATAGGTTTCTCCAATCAGGCTAATGTTGGGCAGTAAATAGTCCAAGTCTAAACAAATTGTTTTTCTAAAAATTGAGTTTGAGCTTCTGTAAATGCCTGTTTCCCTGTTGTAGAACCATCCGGACAAGCAAATATCAGAAGGAGAATGTATGTCTTAGCACTGTTTATATCTATTGGATTTCCCTCCCAGCCCAGCAAGTATAAGTTATAGTAAATCAATACTAATCTATTTTATTCAACTTTGACTAGACTAGCTCATTTTCAGTCTTCCGAAGAAGTAGGTTTTTTTCTAAGGACATCATTTATGTAGGAAATCACCAGGTGTTTATATTTATATAAATTGATGCCTCCCGGCACCTAGATAATTCAACTGTAAGAACAAATGCGCCTTGTATATAAAGTGCATTACTGAATTGGAAGTGAAACAACGTAATTTAGTTTTCTGAAAAGTTTTTATATTACTCTAAGGAGCGATTTGAAAAGCTGAAAGTTATAACTATTTAAATGAGGTAAGGGATAGTAGACAAGAGAAGGGTGCCATAATTGAAAACAGTAGCTCAAAGTGGCAAGAATTAACATGTCAAGCAAGCCTAGTTATAACATTGCCAAATTATGTAATTTGAAGTCAAACCAAGTACAAATGTGTCGGAGTAAAACAAACAAGTCTTTTTGGGATTTATTGGGTTTGAACATAATTCCTCACCCAAAGAGGATTTGGGATAAAATAAAAATAGTTATAAAGCAGCACAATATTACAAAACAACGTAGTTATATGCAATATGCTCAGGCTAATTTTTTGCAGCTGTACAAATGTTGAATAGGCTTTGGGAAAAATATCTGATGCGAGTTTCCAGATGAATTTTCACATTTGGGCAGGAAGAATGTTCTTGTTTTTTGGTGGCTGCTAGACAAGAATATAAACTAACTTTGTCACAGGATGCAAAGAAAAATGCACAGAGGCAGACTACCGGTGTAACTATTAGTCAGTCTTTTAAGACAGTTTCCTTGGCACATACTGGACTGTTCTGTAAAGCTAATACATGCTGAAAAATTTGAGTGCTGCATTCAGATTTATTCCTTTTCCTTTAGTGTTTAGCATTTTATTTTTTTTTCCCTGCCCATGAGCCAAACAGCCTCTTCAAATGAATGCATCCTGTTCTGCACCTTTCTGTTCAGCATTTGGATTCTGAAGTAAAAAGACTATTGGTTTAGTCTTATATCTATGAAATGACCAGCCATCAGGGAAAAAATTCTTCCAACTTCTAATCAGAGTTGTCCTGTGCCACTTCCAAAGTGTATCTAAAATATATCTATATAACATGGTGATAAAATGGCAAGTCTATGTGAAAGTGTGGTGTGGACCACATTTTAGACCTGTGACAACAAAGAAATGCTAGGTAAAAGTTAGCCATTCCCATACTCTAAACGGGCATGAGGTGTGACAGAATCAGGTCACAGTCAGCATTGTCAGAGTATTGCAATATACCTCAATACTTGATTAGTTTGATCAGTTCAGAGGATTTGTGCAGAAAGACAGAAGCCTTTAACAAGCTCACTTAGTGGCTACATGTAGATCTTAAAAAATAACAAAGAGAGAATTAGTGCTTGTATGGTGCCACAAATGAAGGATTAGTGGTGGAGGTTGTTTTTCCATTGCTACTCGTAGGAAGTCTGTCTTCATTAAAGGATTCCAAACACCTTAGTACGTTATCCTGGAACCATGCCACATCTCTCTGAAAACAGCATTGTGTCATGCTTAACTATGTAAAATACTGCAGAGGTCCAGGAGAATGAGAGGAGATCAGTGTTTGTCCCTTAGGCTACTAAAAGAACTTAAATTAAAGGCATGGTGGGATCTGATACATGATGGCAACAATTGTGCCTCCTACAGTGCCACAAACATAGCCAACACATGGGAGGGCATGGGGGGCATGTGCCTCCCCTGAAATTGGCCGTCACCAACCAGGAAGTGGGGTGCGCACCCTGAGAAGCACCGGCAGCACTTCCAGTTTTGCTGGCAGCACTTCTGGTTTGCTGCCAGCACTTCCAGGGTCAGTGATTGGCTGCTGATGTCCCCCTCAGAGCCAGGAGGCACCCGTCACCCATGGCCACATGTGCCCAATCCTGGGCTACCTGTGCACTGGCAAGTAGCAAGCCCGACTCCCATGTGCTCCTGTGATCCTGGGTTCCCCCTGCACCAGCAGGTAACAAGCCTGAGTCCAATGTGCTCCTATAGCCGTGAGTCCTGATCAGCTCACTGGCGCTCCCAACCATGGGAGAGCTTTGGAGACAAGGGCTCCCCTCATCTGGCAGCAGTGGAAGCACGTAAGAGCCAGTGGTTCCCCTGCACTCCCCTGGGTAAGAGCCCCAGTCAGTTGACCAGCACTCCCAGTTGTGGCTGAGCACTAGAATCTTGAATTGCTCCTGTGTGCCCCTGACGCTGGGAGTGGTGGCTACATATTTAATTTAAGGTATGATGTGAACCAGCCACAAAGTTATTATACATTTTGTGTAGCAGCTTTGTGGCTTATTCCCTGTTTTATCATGCCATTAGTTAAATAAATGTGTGGTTGGGTCACTACTTAAGCCTGGTTAGCCACATCTTAAGTATAATGTCTCTCACAGGTCTTAGTGTAATTATTTCCAAGGGAACTGCCAAGGAAAGATAGGAAATGGCTAGGATTCTTTGGAAATCTGGGTTTTCTGGTTGTTTTTAAACATCTTCAAATTTTAATTTCTTCTAGGAGAGGCCAACACCTTGCTTTTGAAGTGTTAAAGAACATACGTTTGGAATTTTGTGCAGTTATCTGTGACATGAGAGTTAAGACAAAAGTTTGTCTGAGCTGATATCTGGTTTGCCAGCAGCTGTACTTGTGTAATTCACTTCGCTTTAGGAGCATTGGCGCCAATTTACATTTAGGGTAGGAGAGATGAGCAAGAGAGACATCGGTCAAAACGTTTTAAGCTGAGGATGTAGGTTTTAAATAAATTTATTTCCTCAGACATGTGAGTTTGACATCTCCAGAGACTAAAATTGCCCAATTTTACTTTTAGATAAAAGGTGAAAAGGAGGTCCCTTTTAAGAGCGACACGGGGAGTAGGAACCAAAAAACGGGGGTAGGAACCAAAAAACCGGGCCCCCGGTTCTGGGGGGACCCACTTAAGCGCGACACAGGGAGTAGGAACCAAAAAACGGGGGTAGGAACCAAAAAAACGGGCCCCAGTTTCCGGGGGACCAATTCAAGCGCGACACCGGGGTTAGGAACCAAAAAACGGGGGTAGGAACCAAAAAAACGGGCCCCAGTTTCCGGGCGGACCCATTAAAGCGCGACACCGGGGGTAGGAACCAAAAAACGGGGGTAAGAACCAAAAAACGGAGCCCACGTTTCCGGGTGACCCATTTAAGCGCGACACCGGGGGTAGGAACCAAAAAACGGGGTAGGAACCAAAAAACGGGGCACCCGTTTCCGGGGGGACCCATTTAAGCGCGACATCGGGGGTAGGAACCAAAAGGTAGGAACCAAAAAAACGGGCCCCCGTTTCCGGGGGGACCCATTTAAGCGCGACACCGGGGGTAGGAACCAAAAAACGGGGGTAGGAACCAAAAAACCGGGCCCCCGTTTCCGGGGGAACCCATTTAAGCGCGACACCAGGGGTAGGAACCAAAAAACGGTGGTAGGAACAAAAAATGGGGACCCCGTTTCCGGGGGGACCCATTTAAGAACGACACGGGGGGTAGGAACCAAAAAATGGTTGTAGAAACCAAAAAACCGGGCCCCTGTTTCCAGGGGGACCCATTTAAGCATGACACCGGGGGTAGGAACCAAAAAACGGGTAGGAACCAAAAAACCGGGCCCCCTTTCCGGGGGGACCCATTTAAGCGAGAAAACAAGGGTAGGAACCAAAAAACGGGGGTAGGAACCAAAAAAACGGGCCCCCGTTTCCGGGGAGACCCATTTAAGCGCGACACCGGGGGTAGAAACCAAAAACCAGGGGTAGGAACCAAAAAAAGGGCTCCCGTTTCCGGGGGAACCCATTTAAGCGCGACACCGGGGGTAGGAACCAAAAAAACGGGCCCCCGTTTCCTGGGGGACCCATTTACGCGCGACACCGGGGGGCAGAAACAAAAAAACTGGAGTAGGAACCAAAAAAAGGGCCCCCGTTTCAGGGGGGAGCCATTTAAGCGCGACACCGGGAGTAGGAACCAAAAAACGGGGTTAGGAACCAAAAAAAGGGCCCCCGTTTCCGGGGGGACCCATTTAAGCGCGACACCTGGGGTAGGAACCAAAAATCGGGGGTAGGAACCAAAAAAAAGGGCCCCCGTTTCGGGGGGGACCCATTTAAGCGCGACACCGGGGGTAGGAACCAAAAAACGGGGGTAGGAACCAAAAAAACGGGCCTCCGTTTCGGGGGGGACCCATTTAAGTGCGACACCGGGGGTAGGAAGCAAACCGGGGTAGGAACCAAAAAAAGGGGCCCCCGTTCCGGGGGGACCCATTTAAGCGTGACACCGGAGCTAGGTACCAAAAAACGGGGGTAGGAACCAGAAAAACGGGCCCCCTGTTTCCGGGGGGACCCATTTAAGCGCGACACCGGGGTTAGGAACCAGAAAACGGGTAGGAAACAAAAAAACGGGCCCCCGTTTCCGGGGGGACCCATTTAAGCGCGACACCGGGGGTAGGAACTGAAAAACGGGGGTAGGAACCAAAAAAAACGGACCCCCGTTTCCAGGTGGACCAATTTAAGCACGACACCGGGGGTAGGAACCAAAAAACAGGGGTAGGAACCAAAAAAACGGGCCCCTGTTTCTGGGAGGACCCATTTAAGAGCGACACCGGGGGTAGGAACCAAAAAACAGGGCTAGGAACCAAAAAAACGGGCCCCCGTTTCCGGGGGGACCCATTTAAGCGCGACACCGGGGGTAGGAACCAAAAAACGGGGGTAGGAACCAAAAAAACGGGCCCCCGTTTCCGGGGGGACCCATTTAAGCGCGACACCGGGGGTAGGAACAAAAAAACGGGGGTAGGAACCAAAAAAACGGGCCCCCGTTTCCGGGGGGACCCATTTAAGCGCGACACCGGGGGTAGGAACCTAAAAACGGGGGTAGGAACCAAAAAAACGGGCCCCCGTTTCCGGGGGGACCGATTTAAGCGCGACACCGGTGGTAGGAACCAAAAAACGAGGGTAGGAACCAAAAAAACGGGCCCCCGTTTCCGGGGGGACCGATTTAAGCGCGACACCGGTGGTAGGAACCAAAAAACGAGGGTAGAAACCAAAAAAACGGGCCCCCGTTTCCGGGGGGACCCATTTAAGCGCGACACCGGGGGTAGGAACCAAAAAACGGGGGTAGGAACCAAAAAAAGGGGCCCCCGTTCCGGGGGGACCCATTTAAGCGTGACACCGGAGCTAGGTACCAAAAAACGGTGGTAGGAACCAGAAAAACGGGCCCCCGTTTCTGGGGGGACCCATTTAAGCGCGACACCGGGGTTAGGAACCAGAAAACGGGTAGGAAACAAAAAAACGGGCCCCCGTTTCCGGGGGGACCCATTTAAGCGCGACACCGGGGGTAGGAACCAAAAAACGGGGGTAGGAACCAAAAAAACGGGCCCCCGTTTCCGGGGGGACCCATTTAAGCATGACACCGGGGGTAGGAACCAAAAAACGGGGGGTAGGAACCAAAAAAACGGGCCCCCGTTTCCGGGGGGACCCATTTAAGCGCGACACCGGGGGTAGGAACCAAAAAACAGGGGTAGGAACCAAAAAAACGGGCCCCCGTTTCCGGGGGGACCCATATAAGCGCGACACCGGGGGTAGGAACCAAAAAACGGGGGTAGGAACCAAAAAAACTGGCCCCCGTTTCCGGGGGGACCCATTTAAGTACGACACCGGGGTTAGGAACCAAAAAACGGGGGTAGGAGCCCAAAAAACGGGCCCCCGTTTCCGGGGGGACCATTTAAGCGCGACACCGGGGGTAGGAACCAAAAAACGGGGGTAGGAAGCAAAAAAACGGGCCCCCGTTTCCGGTGGGACCCATTTAAGCGCGGCACCGGGGGTAGGAACCAAAAAACGGGGGTAGGAACCAAAAAAACGGGCCCCTGTTTCCAGGGGGACCCATTTAAGCGCGACACCGGGGGTAGGAACCAAAAAAGGGGTAGGAACCAAAAAAACGGGCCCCCGTTTCCGGGGGGACCGATTTAAGCGCGACACCGGGGGTAGGAACCAAAAAACGAGGGTAGGAACCAAAAAAACGGGCCCCCGTTTCCGGGGGGACCCATTTAAACGCGACACCGGGGGTAGGAACCAAAAAACGGGGATAGGAACCAAAAAAACGGGCCCCCCTTTCAGGGGGGACCCATTTAAGCGCGACACCGGGGGTAGGAACCAAAAAACGGGTACGAACCAAAAAAACGAGCCCCCGTTTCCGGTGGGACCCATTTAAGCGCGACACCGGGAGTAGGAACCAAAAAACGGGGATAGGAACCAAAAAAAGGGGCCCCCGTTCCGGGGGGACCCATTTAAGCGTGACACCGGGCTAGGTACCAAAAAACGGGGGTAGGAGCCCAAAAAACGGGCCCCCGTTTCCGGGGGGACCCATTTAAGCGCGACACCGGGGGTAGGAACCAAAAAACGGGGGTAGGAACCCAAAAAACGGGCCCCCGTTTCCGGAGGGACCCATTTAAGCGCGGCACCGGTGGTAGGAACCAAAAAACGGGGGTAGGAACCAAAAAAACGGGCCCGTTTCCAGGGGGACCCATTTAAGTGCGACACCAGGGGTAGGAACAAAAAAAGGGGTAGGAACCAAAAAAACGGGCCCCCGTTTCCGGGGGGACCCATTTAAGCGCCACATGGGAGTAGGAATCAAAAAACGGGGGTAGGAACCAAAAAAAGGGGCCCCCGTTCCGGGGGGACCCATTTAAGCGTGACACCGGAGCTAGGTACCAAAAAACGGGGGTAGAAACCAGAAAAACGGGCCCCCGTTTCCGGGGGGACCCATTTAAGCCCGACACCGGGGGTAGGAACCAGAAAACGGGTAGGAAACAAAAAAACGGGCCCCCGTTTCCGGGGGGACCCATTTAAGCGCGACACCGGGGGTAGGAACCAAAAAACGGGGGTAGGAACCAAAAAAACGGGCCCCCGTTTCCGGGTCAACCGATTTAAGCGCGACACCGGGGGTAGGAACCAAAAAACAGGGGTAGGAACCAAAAAAACGGGCCCGTTTCTGGGGGGACCCATTTAAGCGCGACACCGGGGGTAGGAACCAAAAAACAGGGCTAGGAACCAAAAAAACGGGCCCCCGTTTCCGGGGGGACCCATTTAAGCGCGACACCGAAGGTAGGAACCACAAAACGGGGGTAGGTACCAAAAAAAACGGGCCCCCGTTTCCGGGGGGACCCATTTAAGCGCGACACCGGGGGGTAGGAACCAAAAAACGGGGGTAGGAACCAAAAAACGGGCCCCCGTTTCCGGGGGGACCCATTTAAGCGCGACACCGGGGGTAGGAACCAAAAAACGGGGGTAGGAACCAAAAAAACGGGCCCCCGTTTCCGGGGGGACCCATTTAAGCGCGACACCGGGGGTAGGAACCAAAAAACGGGGGTAGGAACCAAGAAAACGGGCCCCCGTTTCCGGGGGGACCCATTTAAGCGCGACACCGGGGTTAGGAACCAAAAAACGGGGGTAGGAGCCCAAAAAACCGGCCCCCGTTTCCGGGGGGACCCATTTAAGCGCGACACCGGGGGTAGGAACCAAAAACCGGGGGTAGGAACCCAAAAAACGGGCCCCCGTTTCCGGGGGGACCCATTTAAGCGCGGCACCGGTGGTAGGAACCAAAAAACGGGGGTAGGAACCAAAAAAACGGGCCCCGGTTTCCAGGGGGACCCATTTAAGCGCGACACCGGGGTAGGAACCAAAAAAGGGGTAGGAACCAAAAAAACGGGCCCCCGTTTCCGGGGGGACCCATTTAAGCACGACACCGGGGGTAGGAACCAAAAAACGGGGGTAGGAACCAAAAAAACGGGCCCCAGTTCCGGGGGGACCCATTTAAGCGTGACACCGGAGCTAGGTACCAAAAAACGGGGGTAGGAACCAGAAAAAAGGGCCCCCGTTTCCGGGGGGACCCATTTAAGCGCGACACCAGGGGTAGGAACCAAAAAACGGGGGTAGGAACCAAAAAAACGGGCCCCCGTTTCCGGTGGGACCCATTTAAGCGCGGCACCGGGGGTAGGAACCAAAAAACGGGGGTAGGAACCAAAAAAACGGGCCCCTGTTTCCGGGGGGACCCATTTAAGCGCGACAACGGGGGTAGGAACCAAAAAACGCGGGTAGGAACCAAAAAAACGGGCCCCCGTTTCCGGGGGGACCCATTTAAGCGCGACACCGGGGGTAGGAACCAAAAAAACGGGCCCCCGTTTCCAGGGGGACCCATTTAAGCGCGACACCGGGGGTAGGAACCAAAAAACGGGGGTAGGAACCAAAAAAACGGGCCCCCGTTTCCGGGGGGACCCATTTAAGCGCGACACCGGGGGTAGGAACCAAAAAACGGGGGTAGGAACCAAAAAAACGGGCCCCCGTTTCCGGGGGGACCCATATAAGCGCGACACCGGGGGTAGGAACCAAAAAACGGGGGTAGGAACCAAAAAAACTGGCCCCCGTTTCCGGGGGGACCCATTTAAGCGCGACACCAGGGTTAGGAACCAAAAAACGGGGGTAGGAGCCCAAAAAACGGGCCCCCGTTTCCGGGGGGACCATTTAAGCGCGACACCAGGGGTAGGAACAAAAAAACGGGGGTAGGAAGCAAAAAAACGGGCCCCCGTTTCCGGGGGGACCGATTTAAGCGCGACACCGGGGGTAGGAACCAAAAAACGAAGGTAGGAACCAAAAAAACGGGCCCCCGTTTCCGGGGGGACCCATTTAAACGCGACACCGGGGGTAGGAACCAAAAAACGGGGATAGGAACCAAAAAAACGGGCCCCCGTTTCAGGGGGGACCCATTTAAGTGCGACACCGGGGGTAGGAACCAAAAAACGGGTAGGAACCAAAAAAACGAGCCCCTGTTTCCAGTGGGACCCATTTAAGCGCGACACCGGGGGTAGGAACCAAAAAACGGGGGTAGGAACCAAAAAAAGGGGCCCCCGTTCCGGGGGGACCCATTTAAGCGTGACACCGGAGCTAGGTACCAAAAAACGGGGGTAGGAACCAGAAAAACGGGCCCCCGTTTCCGGGGGTGACCCATTTAAGCGCGACACTGGTGGTAGGAACCAGAAAACGGGTAGGAAACAAAAAAATGGGCCCCCGTTTCCGGGGGGACCCATTTAAGCGCGACACCGGGGTAGGAACCAAAAAACGGGGGTAGGAGCCCAAAAAACGGGCCCCCGTTTCCGGGGGGAACCATTTAAGCGCGACACCGGGGGTAGGAACCAAAAAACGTGGGTAGGAACCAAAAAAACGGGCCCCCGTTTCCGGGGGGACCCATTTAAGCGCGACACCGGGGGTAGGAAACAAAAAACGGGGGTAGGAACCAAAAAAACGGGCCCCCGTTTGCGGGGGGACCCATTTAAGCGCGACACCGGGGGTAGAAACCAAAAAAGGGGTAGAAACCAAAAAAACGGGCCCCCTTTTCCGGGGGGACCCATTTAAGCGCGACACCGGGGGTAGGAACCGAAAAACGGGGGTAGGAACCAAAAAAACGGGCCCCCGTTTCCGGGGGGACCGATTTAAGCGCGACACCGGGTGTAGGAACCAAAAAACGGGGGTAGGAGCCAAAAAAACGGGCCGCTGTTTCCGGGGGGACCCATTTAAGCGCGACAACGGGGGTAGGAACCAAAAAACGCGGGTAGGAACCAAAAAAACGGGCCCCCGTTTCCGGGGGGACCCATTTAAGCGCGACACCGGGGGTAGGAACCAAAAAACGGGGGTAGGAACCAAAAAAACGGGCCCCCGTTTCCGGGGGACCCATTTAAGCGCGACACCGGGGGTAGGAACCAAAAAACGGGGGTAGGAACCAAAAAAACGGGCCCCCGTTTCCGGGGGGACCCATTTAAGCGCGACACCGGGGGTAGGAACCAAAAAACGGGGGTAGGAACCAAAAAAGGGGCCCCCGTTTCCGGGGGGACCCATTTAAGCGCGACACCGGGGTTAGGAACCAAAAACGGGGGTAGGAGCCCAAAAAACGGGCCCCCGTTTCCGGGGGACCCATTTAAGCGCGACACCGGGGGTAGGAACCAAAAAACGGGGGTAGGAACCAAAAAAACGGGCCCCTGTTTCCGGCGGACCGATTTAAGCGCGACACCGGGGGTAGGAACCAAAAAACGAGGGTAGGAACCAAAAAAATGGGCCCCCGTTTCCGGGGGGACCCATTTAAGCGCAACACCGGGTGTAGGAACCAAAAAACGGGGATAGGAACCAAAAAACGGGCCCCCGTTTCAGGGGGGACCCATTTAAGCGCGACACTGGGGTAGGAATCAAAAAACGGGGGTAGGAACGAAAAAAACGGGCCCCCGTTTCCGGTGGAACCCATTTAAGCGCGACACCGGGGGGTAGGAACCAAAAAACGGGGGTAGGAACCAAAAAAACGGGCCCCCCTTTCCGGGGGGACCCATTTAAGCGCGACACCGGGGGTAGGAACCAAAAAACGGGGGTAGGAACCAAAAAAACGGGCCCCCGTTTCCGGGGGGACCCATTTAAGCGCGACACCGGGGGTAGGAACCAAAAAAACGGCCCCCGTTTCCTGGGGGACCCATTTACGCGCGACACGGGGGCAGAAACAAAAAAACTGGAGTAGGAACCAAAAAAAGGCCCCCGTTTCAGGGGGGAGCCATTTAAGCGCGACACCGGGAGTAGGAACCAAAAACGGGGTTAGGAACCAAAAAAAGGGCCCCCGTTTCCGGGGGGACCCATTTAAGCGCGACACCTGGGGTAGGAACCAAAAATCGGGGGTAGGAACCAAAAAAAGGGCCCCCGTTTCGGGGGGGACCCATTTAAGCGCGACACCGGGGGTAGGAACCAAAAAACGGGGGTAGGAACCAAAAAAACGGGCCTCCGTTTCGGGGGGGACCCATTTAAGTGCGACACCGGGGGTAGGAAGCAAACCGGGGTAGGAACCAAAAAAGGGGCCCCGGTTCCGGGGGGACCCATTTAAGCGTGACACCGGAGCTAGGTACCAAAAAACGGGGGTAGGAACCAGAAAAACGGGCCCCCTGTTTCCGGGGGACCCATTTAAGCGCGACACCGGGGTTAGGAACCAGAAAACGGGTAGGAAACAAAAAACGGGCCCCGTTTCCGGGGGGACCCATTTAAGCGCGACACCGGGGGTAGGAACTGAAAAACGGGGGTAGGAACCAAAAAAAACGGACCCCCGTTTCCAGGTGGACCAATTTAAGCACGACACCGGGGTAGGAACCAAAAAACAGGGGTAGGAACCAAAAAAACGGGCCCCTGTTTCTGGGAGGACCCATTTAAGAGCGACACCGGGGGTAGGAACCAAAAAACAGGGCTAGGAACCAAAAAAACGGGCCCCCGTTTCCGGGGGGACCCATTTAAGCGCGACACCGGGGGTAGGAACCAAAAAACGGGGGTAGGAACCAAAAAAACGGGCCCCCGTTCCGGGGGGACCCATTTAAGCGCGACACCGGGGGTAGGAACAAAAAAACGGGGGTAGGAACCAAAAAAACGGGCCCCCGTTTCCGGGGGGACCCATTTAAGCGCGACACCGGGGGTAGGAACCTAAAAACGGGGGTAGGAACCAAAAAAACGGGCCCCCGTTTCCGGGGGGACCGATTTAAGCGCGACACCGGTGGTAGGAACCAAAAAACGAGGGTAGGAACCAAAAAAACGGGCCCCCGTTTCCGGGGGGACCGATTAAGCGCGACACGGTGGTAGGAACCAAAAAACGAGGGTAGAAACCAAAAAAACGGGCCCCCGTTTCCGGGGGGACCCATTTAAGCGCGACACCGGGGGTAGGAACCAAAAAACGGGGGTAGGAACCAAAAAAAGGGGCCCCCGTTCCGGGGGGACCCATTTAAGCGTGACACCGGAGCTAGGTACCAAAAAACGGTGGTAGGAACCAGAAAAACGGGCCCCCGTTTCTGGGGGGACCATTTAAGCGCGACACCGGGGTTAGGAACCAGAAAACGGGTAGGAAACAAAAAAACGGGCCCCCGTTTCCGGGGGGACCCATTTAAGCGCGACACCGGGGGTAGGAACCAAAAAACGGGGGTAGGAACCAAAAAAACGGGCCCCCGTTTCCGGGGGGACCCATTTAAGCATGACACCGGGGGTAGGAACCAAAAAACGGGGGGTAGGAACCAAAAAAACGGGCCCA